>NW_008355790.1:848991-850183 GCF_000622305.1 Nannospalax galili
CATAAAGGTAGTCAATTGCCCCCCTATCTTCAAGGTTACCCTGGGCTCAGGGGGGAGCTCCTGGCCCCGACTTCCCTAGTCCCCTAGAGTCAGGACTGGGGTTGTTTTCTTTTGAAGTCTGTTCAGCTTCTTCGGACATTCTCGAGCCCAATGTCCTCTCTCCTTGCAATAGGCACACTGGTCTTTATCCACTCGGGGCCTTCTCTTGTCTCCCACGTTCCTACCTAGTCCTGGTCCTGTTCCCTGAACTACTGTGGCCAAAATTCGACTTAATTCTTTATTTATCTTTTTTTCTCTCTTATCTTTTTTAGCTTCCTGCTCTTTTCTGATTCTGTCCTCTCTTTCTTCTGAAGTTTCTCACTTATTATAGATTCTTTCAGCTTCTCTTACTAAATCTTGTAAGGAGTACCCCTAAAGGCCCTCCAGCCATTGGAGCTTACCACGAATATCAGGAGCTGATTGTCCTATAAAAACCATAATAAGATCTACCTGACGCTCCTGGGCTGTGGGATCAAAAGGGGTGTACATCCGATATCCCTATATCAGGCGTTCTAGAAACCCTGCGGGGGTTTTATTTTTTCCTTGGGTTATAGCACGTACCTTTGCCAAATTGGTTGGGCGCCTTCCGGCCCCTTTGAGACCTGCTAACAGAGTCTGGCGATAAAGACAGAGAAACTCCCTACCTGCCACGGTTTCAGGGTCCCAGTTGGTTCTGGTCAGAGGAAATCCTGCGTTTATTTCATTTGGGAGCTGAGTGGGTCTCCCATCCTGCCCGGGGATGTTTTTCTGGGCCTCCAAGATGACTCGTTGTCTTTCCTCTGTGGTTAGAAGTGCCTGGAGGAGTTGTTGGCAATCTTCCCAAGTGGGTTGGTGGGTAAGAAGAATAAACTCAATTAAAGCAGTTAAAGCCTGAGGGTCCTGAGTAAAAGAGGGGTTATGAGTTTTCCAATTATACAAGTCAGAGGCTGAAAAAGGCCAATACTGGATCTGATCCCCTACAGTTCACAGAGGGAAAACCTGGGCAGTCCCAGTTCCATCAGAGGGACCCCCTCTATCTCTTCTCAGACGGAGTCTACTAGATGGTGGAGAGGAGTGATCAGGTTCAGTGGAATCAGGGGATGGATGAGGTAGTTCTTGAGGTAGAGGTGCCTGTGCAGGAGGATAGGGAGGTGGGGGATCAAGGATGGTTAGG
>NW_008355790.1:850323-850868 GCF_000622305.1 Nannospalax galili
ACCTACTCAAAAGGTGGGCCATTCAGTCGAGCAGAAAGTGCCAAACTTACCCTTCCTGATGCTAGGGCCCAATTTCAAAGCCCGTTCCTTCACCTCTGAGAAGTGAGAAAGGATTAAACTTTTAGGAGTGGCCTGAGTCTGGCCCATGGTGGAGGTCACAGAAGAGAGAAGGAGATGAAAAGGGAGAAGTGAAGATGTCACTCTAAACAATGATGGCCAGTGGGTGTGCTTGTGGATGGGTGCCTGTCTTTGCCCAGTTTTTCTTCTGTGGGGGATGTGAATTTATCTGGGATTCATGCCTGGGACCCCCTTATCCTTTCACGGGAGTCTTTTAGTGGCGAGCGCCCTATGGCTCTTATTTGCTCGACCCGTGCCCACGGGGCTGTTTTAGTGGCCAGAGAGAGAGAGAAACAGAGATGAGAAGGAGATACAGAAAAGCCGCCTTGTCTCCACCCGTGCGGGCAGTCGGGGTCCGCTAAGAGGGCTAAGAGCCTTTGGCTTACATCAGGGAGTGGCCCTGACCAGAAAACCTCAATTGCTCTTTT
>NW_008355790.1:851271-883606 GCF_000622305.1 Nannospalax galili
CTTCTCCCAGGGGAAGGAAAGCTTCGCCGTCCTTCCCACTCCAGACCACTCCGGTCCCTAAGGCCAGAGTGTCAGAACCAGGGGCCTCTGGGCACGTCTGCCACTCCCACTGGTTTCCAGAATACAGACTTACAGGTCCTGCACAGGCACAAATGTTCAGATGGAACGTTCCCAGAACAGGAAATGACTGACAGACATTAAGACCAAGACAAACCACAAGACGTCTGTCCTTACCTCCTACTGATCTGAGGAAATGGGTCTGGGGGCGACCGAATCCCGGACAAGTCCCCAAATGTTGGACCCCCAGTCTGGGGTACCCAACGTCCATGGGAGGCCACACCCCAATAACTCAGTCCTCAGACCAGGAGATGCAACAAGCAAGAGGATTTAATCTCGTTTGCGCAAACGGGCTCCTGCCTCACTCGAGAGAGCAGCAGCCCAGAGCTCAGCTTACCGGCTTCTTTTAAAGGCAAAAACCACAAACCAAAACCAGCAGCAGTAGGAGGGGGCCGGTAGCAGTGGCAGCAGTGGGAGGGGGAAGTTTCGGGTAATTTTCAGCTTGGGCACAGAGCATGAAAAGGTCAGCTTTTTCTCAGCAGTTAGATTTTACATCTTACTTCCTTGTACAGCTTCCCAGAATATTCTTTTGATCTGGGGGGACTTGGTTTGATTCCATCATTATCTTTGTCCTATGGTTGCATAAGCAAATGCCCTTGTTTTTAAGAAATACACACTGGGGGCTGAAGAGATGGCTCAGCAGTTAAGAGCAAGGATATATGATCATCTGTGTTTGTAAGTGCCACAGCATGTATGTGGAGGTCAGAAGACAACTTTTGAGAGTCGGTTCTCTCCTTCTACCATGTAGATCCTGGGGACTGAATTCAGGTTTGGTGGCAGGCACCTTTATACTCTGTGCCATCTACTTGGCCTCTCGTGCTTTTTTATATTGAACACACACACACACACACACACACACTGTAAACTTAAAGCTATTTTTAAAGCAAGTCATTGAGTAGAGAGTATGGTCTTTGGGCCAACCACTGGTGTCAGTACCTAGGCATCATAATCAAAACAGTAGATGTCACAAAGTCCTACCCCTAGGTTAGGGGCTATTGGTAACTGATGACTGCTTGGAAAATCAGTTTTCTTCAGAGGTGTGGTCCCTGCAAGACTACCCATGTTCCAATAGATGCCCTATACCCATGCATACTAGTAGCACTAGGTGGAGTCAGCAGATTTTATTTTTAAGTGTAGCAAGTTGTGAGGTAATAGTGGTGGGGAGGACAGGAAAGGAGCTGAAGGGGAATGAATCAGGGGTGGACTTGATCAAAACATATATATGCATGAATGAAATTCTCAAGCAAAAAAACCTAGCAGGTGTGAGAGTTAGAGAGGTAGCTCAGCAGTTAGGAGCACATACTGCTCTTGAAGAGGACCCAAGTTCATTTCCCAGTATACAACCACTTGTAACTCCAGCTCCAGGAGGACCTGGTACCTTTGACCTCTGAGAGCACCTGTACTTATGTGCATATACCTACACAAAGACACATATGTATACACATAATTAAAAATAAAATCTTTTAAAAAACCTCAGCAGGTATATGTACCAGTGGATGAACTCTATGCATCCTTCTGTCTCCCCATCACAGTCCTGTAAGCCAACCAAAGAGACTTCCTTCCCAGAGCATGGGTCACCAATGTAGAGACTGGCTAATGGCACATGGTTCCTGTTTCTTGGAATGAATGCATTTTTCTCATTGTCTGGTTATCGCCTAGCAAAAATGTGTTCTTCCTAGAGCTAGAGAGATGGGTCAGTGGTTAAGTGCATGGGCTGCTCTTGCAAAGGACCATGTTTGGTTTCCAGCACCCATTTGGTGACTAACAACTGCCCATAACTCCAATTCTAGGGAATCCGACTCCCTCTCCTCAACTCACTGAACACTGCACAGATGTGGTGCATTCATATACATGCAGGCAAAACACTCATATTCATAAAACAAAAATAAATAAATTTTAAAAAGAGTACGTTCTTCCTTCCAGTATATCTCACAAACCCTCTTTTGTCTTTGATAAAATTTACCATGTTTTCATTGTATTTTTCGACTTGCCTTTTCCACAAAAGTTTGCACAGACAGAAACAAAGAAAGCTATGTTGAAGCCAAAGAAATGAACACCACGAACAGAGGCTGTCTGCACTTAGGGCCACGAACTTGTGAATTTTCCCACTCTGTTATTTATAGTCTGGTGTCCTGGTAACCCCTCAGAAGCTTCACCATTACAGGCTTTATCTTTTCAGTAGAGTAACAACTGGTACTCACAGGCACTGCTGTGGAAATTAGAGGGAGGAGAACGTCTCCTTTTGGTTGATAACCTGGGGAAAACTCTTCTGGGTGAGAGCTCTCAGGCCTAGGTACACAGTGGGGATTTGTTGTGTAATGGTGTTTATCCCCACATGAAGCCCTTGTGTAAGACTCATGGCTCAAGGGCTGAAGCTAGCTGTGGCTGTGTTTCATTCAGACTCTTCAAAAAAAAAAAAATACTTTAAGGAACCAACCACACTTAAATTTAAATTTAGGAGAGTCAACATTAAAAGACAGATTTTAGGCTTCTCCTTAAAAGATCTATGACAGCTCCTTCCTTCTTCCATGGCAACACTGGGCTGGAGTCAGATAGCAGTGGCTAACTTTGAACTCTGTCATTTCCAGTTGTCACTGATGCGGAGGCTGAGTAGAAAGCTATCATTCCTCAATACTTTATGGTGCTGTTTTCCCCAATTCCAACCTATGTCACTTTGGTGACTGCCTGACCCTGTAGGCTTTTAGGCATGGCGTTCCTGTTGGTGTGATTCTCCTTTGATCAGATGGTGACAGTAGCAAGTTCAAACCTTGAAGATTCTAGGCTTTAAGCCGAAAAATAGAAGTATCATCTCAGAGTCCAGCTGACTGTATCACACACTGTTGGCTCTTCGGGGGTCCAGACTAAGCTCTATCACAATGCAAGAGGGCTGCCTTGCTGAGCTTCCATGTTTGAAATGTCATATTTATGTCTTAGGGTTACAGTAGCTTGGAGGAGTAGAATACTATATTTACCATGTTTGTGTTTAGATTTTGAGGAGTCTAAAGCTTCTAGAAGGGTGCTGATCTTGAGCCATATTTGGAAGTAGGTGAAGAAACATCGGAACTCGATGATACCAGGTAGAGGGTGGGACACAGAAGGAAAAAATTGTGTCTAGCGTCAGGAAGGAGAATGAGCTGCTTTGTTGTCCCTAAAAACTTTTCTAGTTCTTCTCCCTTTCCCCTCACCACATCCCGGTGCTATTTGGGATGACTGTCTTCTAAAAGCTGACAGCAGAAACATTTGCTAAAATCAAAACCATCTGTTCTGACTACTGATGCCAAGTTGTAGGGATGCCCCAAGGAGTGCAAAGCAAAAGTGAACTTACTCTAGAATAGCCAGACCTGACTTGGGTATTTGGTATGTGTATGGGGGGGGGGGGTTGAGGGGCTATGGCAGCCCTTGGCATTCAGTGGACATCCAGAAACTAGGAAGACAGGATGTAAGCGTTCTAGCATGGCAGAGTCTTCTATCAGGCCAGGTCCACTGTGTAAGCTAATGTATCTCTTTGGGGAGGAATTCAGGGAAGGAACTTGCTGCCAGCACTATATAGTGAGCACTAGTGAATGAAATGGCAGGTGTCAGAGGCCCCCAGATGTCCTCAGTTTGTTATGCTGGAAAGACACACTGGCCAGGGCAAGTCAGAGGCAATCTGAGAGAAGGGATCCATACTAAGGTGGGCAAATCAAGTGCTATTGAATATGTACACCAGAGTTCTGGCCCTCACTGACACTCCATAGGGTCCATAATGAAGGGGGAACTTGGCTGGGCACGTGAGCAGAAAGAAGAACAGAAGCCAGAGATGCATGGGAGAGACTGAAGCAGGACTTTCACTTCTGGTGTCTGAAAGGGGACACTAGAGCACACGTGCAGCTGAAAGGAATGAGCCAGCAGACAGAAATCAATGTGAAACGAGGAAGCAGGAGCTGCAGAACTCTGAGAACATTAGAGGCTCCAGACTGTAATGCTCAGGTGAAGGGGCAGGCATTTCATTCCATGCAGCAGAAGTAGCTGTGGCTGTGGGCACAGGATGGGAGCTGTGGTAATGTAAAGATGAGTTACTTTAACCATTGGATTTCCTCAACAACTAGAATGGCACTTAATCAGAGGCAATGATAAGTTTCTAAATGGTTTATAGAGTGTGAGATATGGTTGAGAGGGGTAGAACAAAGGCTCTGGGAGTTTGTGGGACAAGAGAGAGGCACCAGAGACAGTATTTCCTCTTTGCAGTTTTACTTAGGCAGTGTAGGATCGTGCTCTAAGTTTCAAGTTAATGGTATTCACCAGCATCTTTCAATCAATAAAAATTTTTAAAATGAAAAAATCATAATTCCCAGAAGGGAGGCATTAAGAAAATGGCTAAGAAGGGCCAAGAGTCCATATAGCCAGATTTGGATGTAGGTTCAAATGTTTACTTTGCATTCAGATCAAGACCCACTGTCTCGATGGAGATGCTCGACAGGCCTTATGAAAATCTTGTTGCTCAGCATTTCATGTAATAATAATAAAAAAAAATCATTGCATGTGGAAACGGAAAACCATTTAACGGTACAGTTGAGAAATATAAGCAAATTTTAAGATGAGAATCAGCTGCTTCTGAGTGACGTTTCTCTTGTGCTTAAAGAATCACAATGTGGGTGCAGAGACTGAGTATATTTTTGTTTTTAATCACTGACTCAAGACGGTAGTAAAATAGGTGTCCTGCTGTAAAGCATGACGTGGCAGAATGACTAAGCTCAGGTGGGGAGCTGCGTACAACCAGTTCTGCAGTGTAGGAAGGAGACAGAGTACTTCCATAAAATGTATGACTTTGTTCCCTGTTGAAAATAAATAAAATTTCACAGAATCCTTTGCTGACAATGAAAACTGACGGAGTTTTTTTTTGTTTGCTTTAATCTCAGCCTAAACTCTCCAGGATTTTCATCCTACTAAACAGATTGCTGCGGGGGAAGTAAGGCTCTCTGGACACTGGTTGGCTGATTTGCTAGAATTCATTCTTAGTGACTCTGCTACATTTGGTTCCATCTAAGTGCCACTGTGGTTACATACAAGGTCATAAACTCCAATTTCACTTAAGCCGTCATATATATTCCACTCAAGCAACTTAGCAATTTGAGGCTGAGAAAAAAGGTTTTTTTCATAGAACTCACAGATTTTTGTATCACAACCTAGAACTTACATAACCATCTGTGCTAATATAAATTGAGACAGTTTCACAAGACATTATCTACCTTTAGAATGTGTATCACACTTAATCTTTTTGGTTGTGTAAAAGGATGATGTTAAAAACTTATCAAGTTGTACTTATAACTAATGGGTTATTGTGGTGGTTTGAATGAAAATGTCCCCCATAGGCTCCAAGTGTTTGGACATTTTATCCCCAGATGATGGTGCTGTTTTGGGAGGTTTTAGAAGGTGTGACTATTCTGGAGGAAGCACGTCACTGGGGGTGGGCTTACAGAGTTCTTAAGCCTTGCCAGATCTCCAATCGATCTCTTGCCTCCTGTGCCTGCATGATGATGTGAGAGCTTAGCTTCTGCTGCTCCTACTCTAGCCACCTCCAGCCACTGTGCCTCCCTGCCATGACAGACTGTAATTCCCCTGAACCGTAAGGTCAAACTCTTCCTTCTATAAATTGCTTCAATGAGTGTTTCTATCACAGCAACAGAAAAGTGACTAATACAGTTGGGAACCAGTTTGTAAACAACCATAGGTTGAGATGTACTTTTCTCTTTTTAGGTATGTGTGACAGGTAAGATTTTATAAAACAGGCAATTGCTGATACTGAAATGTAAGGACATCTGAGTTGGAGAACAAAGTTCACAAAGTAATTTTTTTTACTGAAGAGCAAATCCAGGACCGTGGGCATACCGCTGAGCTTCATCCCCCACCCCTTAGTATTTTTAGTGTTTTGTTTGAGACAAGGTTTCATGTGTTTCAGGCTGGCCTTTTACTTGCTATGTAGTACTTTTGGTTCTCTTGTTCCACCTCTCCAGTGCTGGGATTATAGGCATGCACCACCATGTCTCATCTGGGTATCAAACCCAGGGCTTCGTGCATGCTAGGCAAACATTCTACCAACTGAGTTACATTCCCAGCTTGGTGTTTTAAAAACAGTCTATCATTTAAGCCATAATGGGCTCTTTACAAACATTGTCTGTATCTTTATAACAACCAGTAATTTAGGATGTGCTATTTATTTTTTGTCAAGGGAAGAATCCCAGCCTCACAGAAGATGGCAAGAAATCATAAGAGGAAACACAGATGACTAGGCAAGCAAGTAGATTGATTTAGTAGTGTGATTGATCCAGTCTATGTGACACCAAGTCCCATGGGATGAGCCAGATGACAGTTCTGCATACAATGACTTGTATGTGACTAAGGAATCCAAGGCTAAGGGGATGGCACCTTCTGGTGCAAGAAATAACTAGTCTACTTCCCCAAGGGTGAGCAGGACCACATTAGCCATGTTGACAACCTGCCAATAATTTCAGGGGAACCTTGCAGGTTGGTTGGCATACTCAGGAAAGATGTGTGTGAGCCTTAGTGCCCACAGCAGATGCAGAAGATAATCTCTCCCAACAAATCCCCATTTTATAATTGAGGTATCAAGACTTCGAGCACTGTTTTCGATTCACACAAATTTGAATACACCTGCTTCATGCAAATGTTATTTTCATTCTACCACAGAGACCTTCATCAATCCTGTGCCAATTTAGTGCTTTTTACCTACATCTAAAGCAACTAATAATTATGAGCAAGTCCTTGTGCAAAATACTAGCTTTGCATATGGGTCATCTCACACACGGATAAGCAGAGAAGAGGGGATGACTCTGAGTAGATTTCTGAGCCAAAGGCCTTGTGATTTTGGAAAATATTGCTGAATTTCCCATTATAAAGCTATAATCATTTTATATTCTGAACAACTTTGTACAGGATGATGAGTTTCCTCATGCTTTTAAGAACAATGTCATCAAACCATTGTCTTTGGTAATCTCATAGGAGAAAAGTGAAATTAAAACATGTCAGCCTCCCCTTGGCCCAAACCCCGCTGCTACTGGGAGGCCGTTGCACGCTGGCCCCTGTCACGGAAAATCAGGGAGAGGAGAGACCGATGGGGTGAGAGGGGCCTCAGAGGAGGCAAGTACTGTGGGGAGAAAACACCCGGCAGGAAGAAAACACCCAGGAGGCTGTGTCAGTGGACAGCTTGTTTATTATGACAGAAGCAGAGGTTTGCATAGGAAAGTTTCACTGGCAAAGGGGTGGGGTTGGTTTTCTGGCAGGCAGGCAGGTGAGGGGAGGGAGGGGGCTTCTAAGGCTATGTGGCCTTTGTCCTGTCCTCCAGTCACAGGATATACAAGAGACCAGGTTAGGATGAAAGGATTAGAGACTTAATAGTTTTGCTTGGGGGTGTTGGGTAAGACACAGTGTATCTAGAAAGGAGCAGGCCAGTTTCCTGCCCTCCTCACTAGGAGGTCTCTGGCCTGGCTGTGCTCTACATTCCAGGCACTCCTGAATTATTACAACAAAAACACATTAAAAACTTTTGGGGGGTGGCTGAAGAGATGGCTCAGCAGTTAAAAGCATTGGCTGCTCTTGCAGAGGACCCAGGCTTGGTTCCCAGCACACACATGGTAGCTAAGAACCATCCATAACAGCTCCAGGGAATCCAATGACCTGACTTCAGTGAGCATTGCATGCATGTAGCCTACATACATGTAGGTAAAGTACTCATACACATAAATAAGTAAAAATTAATTTTTCATGAGGTTCATATCTTCATTTATTTGTATATTTCCTTTTTTGAAATTGTCACATTCTCTACCCATCTATTAAGTTGTACTTAATTTCTAAGAGATGTATATTGGAAGCACTTTTTCTTTGTAGTTTGCACAAAATTACCCCATGTACACTTTTTAAATTTTAAAAAAAGTTTTTTTGTTTGTTTGTTTGTTTTTTGTTTTTGAGACAGGGTCTTGCTATGTATCCCAGGCTGGCCTTGACCCTGGACTCTTACTGTCCTGGTCTCCTTAGTGCTGGGAATACAGGCAGGCACCACCACGCCCAGCTTTCAATTTTTATATTTTTTTGGTCATTTATCGTATTTAAAATGTTCATGTTGCTTAAAATATGCTTTAGTAACCAGTTGTTCAGTTGTTTCAAGACTTTTTCTAGCTAGTCCGATTTGTTTAGTTTGCTTAAGAACTTTGGATCAGTTTTCCCTTCCTTCCAAACTCCATTTGCAAGTGGTGGTAATACATGCCTACAATCTCAGCATGCAAGGAGGAGGCAGGAGAATTGCCAGTTCAAGAAATCAATCAATCAATTTTAGTAGGATTACCTTAAATTTATAGGATACTTTAGGGACACTTAATATTTTTATCATTTCTTTCAATTGACCAGTCTCAAAACAGTCATTTTTGCTGCCTCTTTTCCCACACCCCCCCACTGGATTCCTTACCAAGTCCTGCCTACACTTCCTTCATATAGAACCAGAAACTGATCGCTTCTCACCCACTTCCACCTCCCACCTTCAGCCAGCATCATTTTACTTACTTCCTCAATATCTGGCTTCTCTGCCTTCTCTCTCAGTCTGTTCTCAGCACAGAGGACAGAAACAATGGTTCAAACATAAATTAGGTCACCTCACACCTCTGCTCGAAACCCCACAGGCTTTCCATCTCACTCAGACAAAACCAAGGAGTGGTAAAGGAGAGTGCCCCTCAGACCCCCTCCCTATCCTATGAGGAAAAAGCTGCCCTCCACCTGGCTCCAGAAACCCTCTCCATTGTTCAAACCCTTTCCTGGTACATCTGTTCATGGTTTCTATGGGAATGGTCTGGGGCAGAAGAGAAAAACGTTCTGCCCCAGGTAAGCTAGCCAATGGCTGTGTAGGTTAAGGCTCTGGAAATCAGCCCTAGATTGTTCCAATCCATTCCTGGTTATTCTGTGTATGGTTTCTATAGAAATACCCTGGTTTTTGTGGTTTTTATGCTTAAAAGCCCTGTGTTTTCACTGCCCAGGGTTGCAGTACAGCTCCTCCTAGACTGTCTGTGTCCCCAACTGGTTGGCTCCGATAAAGTGCTCCTTTTACTGAGACTCAGTGTCTGAGTGGTCAATTTAGGGAATTTTACAGATCCCGTATAGTAGGAGCACAGATCTGAGGTAAGTTCATTACGTGATCATGGAGGGGACTACCCTGTGTACAGGAAACAACCAGAACAAAGGCCACAAGGCAGGGTCACAGCAGGGTAGCAAGAGATGAGATCATGGGCCACAGAGTCATGGGCCAGTTTGAAAAATGGTTCTCATGGTCACCTGCCTGGGCTGGGAATTGAGATTAGAGGGTTGTCATGGGAAAGATCTTTTTCACCTTTTTATATTGTAAAACTACTGGGCTTGGACTAACTCTATGTATGGCTTTAATAAAGAGATATTTTAAACCTACACAGGAAAGAAACGTCATGAAACTTAGGGACAAATTGAACAGATGGCACTTGGCAGCATTAGGTGGGAATTAAGCTTTCATTTTACCAGATAGACATTCTTTTTTTTTTCCTTTTTTTAAAAAAAAGTTTTATTATTTTTATGTGTATGAATATATTGCCTGCATGTAAGCGCACCAATGTCATGCAATGCCCACAGAGGTCAGAAGAGGACATTGGATTCCCTGGAACTGGAGTTACAGATGGTTCTTAGCCGTCATGTGGGTGTTGGGAATTCAACCGAGGTCCTCTGCAAGAGTGGCCAGTGCTCTTAACTGTGGAGCCATCTCTCCAGACCCCTGATGGACATTCATATAACCCAGACTCTACCACTTCTCAGTTATCATGGGGATTTTGAAGAAAATAACTAACAATCATCAATTTAAAAGTTAATTTTTGACCTGCCTCTAGAAGGCACTTGTTGCACAAAATCAAAAATTGGCAAACTACAGGTCTTCAGAAAAAGAACAACAAAAAAGCCAGCAGTTGAGGTATTTTTTTCACTTATATTAAAAAATCATACTGTTGGTAGATACTGTCAAGAGTAGAAAATTTTAAAGTTTTATGTGTATGAGTGTTTTGTCTGCATGCAAGTGCACTTCTGTGTGCAGTGCCTCCAGAGGTCAGAAGAGGGAGTCAAATCCCCTAGAACCAGAGTGGAGCTACGGATGGTTGTTAGCCATCATGTGGGTGCTGGGAACTAAACCCGGATCCTCTGCAAGAGCAACCAGTGCTCTTAACTGCTAAGCCATGGCTCCAGTCCCCAAAAGTAGAATTTTTGAGAATATAAAACGGTCAAAAGAATATGGGTAAAAAAGTGCTTCCACTGAAGAAGCCTCAGGATGAAAATCTTACCAGACTACAGGGTCCAAACTTCACTAAGACCCTTCCTAAATTATGTTGTTAAAAGCAACTGAGAATATCTATGGTCTTTTACAAAAGCAAACACAGGCCCTCAGCTGTGACAGGCAGTAGGAAAGAATGATGGGTTAGAGTGACTAAGGAAAATCTTCAGTTTGTATACAGTAAAGTCCATCCTCTTGTAATTCCATGCCTACCTTCAATGAAAACCTTTCTTCAAAAAAAAAAAAAAAAAAAGAAAAGAAAACCAAAGAAACCTAGGCTAAGTTCCCATCATTCTTGCTATGGGGAGTTGAAATTTCATAGTTGAAACCTTAAAAATAATTTCTAATTTCTTCATCTCGCACTTGGAGATATTGGGACCCTCATATACATAAAATAAAAATAATAAAATATTTTTTTAAAAGATTTTATTTATGCGTATGCATGTGCATCCATACGTATGTATGTGCTTGTGGCAGGGTACCATGGAGGTCAAAAGAGGGTGTGAGATCCCCCTGGAACTAGAGTGGTTGTGAGCCACCCAATGTGGCTGATGGGAACTGAACTCAGATCCTCTGCAAAAGCAGCAAATACCCTTAATTTCTGAGTCATCTCTCCATCTCTGAAACTCTTTCTCCTTTTCTTTTTCTGTACTCCACAAACTATCATAATATTCAAACTTTCAAGGTTGTTTTTTTCTTTTTAAGGAGATTGTTAATTTAGTCTCCCCCATCCCTCCCTCAAAAACCCTCCCCCCTCCCTCCCCTCTCTCCCTCCCTGCACCATGCGCTTGTAGGTGCCCATGGAGGCCAGAAGAGAGCATAGGATCCCCGAGAATGGGAGTTGCAGGCAGTTATTGAGTCACCAGATATAAGTCCTGGGAACCAAACCGTTGTCCTCTGCAAAAGCAGCAAAATCATTGATCCATCTTTCCAGCCCCCTCTCCTTCCTCTTCCTCCTTCTCTTCCTCTTCTTCCTTTTCCTCCTCTTCCTCCTCCTCCCTCTCCTCTTCCTCTTCTTCTGTCTTTCTGAGACAAGGTTTCCCTGTAGAACCAGCCAGCGTGGAACTCCGTACGTAGACCAAGCTGGCCCTGAACTCACAGAAATATGCCTGCCTCTGCCTCCTGAGTGCTGGGATTAAAGGTGTGTGCCACCATGCGGGGCTGACCCCCTCTTCTTTTTTCTGTGTGTGTGTGTGTGTGTGTGTGTGTGTGTGTGTGTGTGTGTGTGTGTGTGTATTGAACATAGCCTCGCTGAACTTTATCTTCTAATCAACTTATTAGAACTCAGTGGTAGAGTGAACATTTGCCCTAGTATGCATGAGGCTGTAGAAAAAAAGCTTTTAATCTGCAGCTCTCCTTCCCACGGGCATTTTCCTACTTTTCTAAGATACATTTCTTTTATTAATGAAAGGAGAAAGCACAGTACAGAGACTGCTTGTTGTTTAAAATGTCAAGGTCAGTTTCTCAGCACGCTAAACCCTTGTGGAAGGCACTGAAAAGGATATTCAAGAGTTTCAGGAAAACATGCAGGATCCCTTCAAACCTCCCAGATGCCAGGAGTCACAAAAGAAAAACAGGCAGGGTGGGAACATTTCCTGTCTGTTTTATCACCACCATCAGCCCACTAAAACAATTTATTTTGGAAACTGGATCTATACAGGAAACTCAGCAAGTAGAAATGGTAAAAACTGAAGCACATTTTCTTATTTTTGGTGTTCATCAGTTAGAAGTGATAGTAATTTTTTAAAATAATCAGGCATTGCCTAAGATGCTCTCTTAAACTCTCCATATCAGCAAAAAGTATTACATAAGAATTTTCATTATCATATTTACAAAGTCATTCAAGAATCCACTCTAAGCCAAATATTTCCTCTTCTTAGAGTGTTGATGTAGTTTTCCTTAATTGATCTTCAGGAATGATAAAAGTCCTCAGCACTTTGATTTATCAATTTTAAAATTTTATGTGTATGAGTGTTTTGCTGAATGCATGTAAGTGCACCTGTGTGCAATGCAGCTGAAGGCCAGAAGAGGGAGTCAGATCCCCTGGAACTGGAGTTATAGATGGTTGTTAGCCGGGTAGGTGTTGGGAATTGAACCTGGGTCTTCTGCAAGAGCAGCCAGTGTTCTTAACTGCTGAAACAGCTCTCAAGCCTGTTTTAAAACTGTTAAGTTTTAAAAGCATGATGTGCCTTCAAAGTGCTGAGGACATCATGACTCCAATACCAGGGGATCTGATGCCCTCTTCCGACCTCTGTGGGCACTGCACCACATGGGCACACCTATGTACATACAGGCAATACACTCATACACATAAAATAAAAATAATAAAATAGTTTAAAAAATTAATAGTGTTCATCTAAAAGTTGTCCCATCTTTTGCTTCTTCTCCATCAGTGGCTTTAAGGGTCTCATTTCACTTCTACCCACTAATAACCTTTACATAGTGTCTCAGTGTCCATCACAAGCACACACATACAAAAAAGCTTTCATAGGGAAGAAAACGCCATTATAAAAGGTAAAGTGCATGCTGCTTTTTGTTTAGTTCTATTCCTCCATTCCACTAAAAAAATGCTAGCAAATGGGCTGGCTGGATGGCTCAGCTGTTAAGAGCACATACTGCTCTCATAGAGGACCTGAGTTCAATTCCCAGTCAAGTATGTCTGCCTTTAACGCTAGTTTCAGGGGAATCTGATGCCCTCTTCTGGTCACTGCAGGTACTGCACTCATGTACACACATACATACATAATTCAAAAATTCAAAAAAAATTCTAGCAAAGACTCTACTTTCTTTATTAGTAGACTCCAAATTGCAGACTAAAAACACTCTAGATTGTGTGGTATCACTGAAATACTGACATTATGAACCATAGATTACCAGATAATCATTCTTGTTCTGTTTTTACTGTATGGATACCCAAACAAAGTAATCTGTACTGGTCTGGCATGATTTTAAACTTGTTATTTTTGAGACAAGCAATCATTCTATAGCCCAAGTTGGCCTTGAATTCTCCATGACTCCTTTGCACTGGTCTCTCAAGTGCTGGGATGACAGGCATGAGCCACCACATTAAGTTTAAACTTATCTTTAAGACTACCAGACAGACCTCTGGAAACACTAGCCAGTTGAAATAAAGTTTAAGTTGGGCATATCTCTAGTTCCCAGCACAGTTTGGTAAAGACTAGATTTGACCAACTAATCTGAAATGTTGTAGCCCATGAAGGAATGATATGGGATGAATGAGGTTTTCATGCTGAAATCAAAGACAAAGAATAACACCCAAATACAGGTTTAATAGCAACTTCATTCAATGGGATATTTTTCCACTTGTCTTTGACTTGTCTTGCCCTGTAGCTGTCATTTTGACCACTGCATTTTAAAAAAAATTATTTTTATTTGATGTGTATGAGTGTGTTGCCTGCATGTATGTAAATGTACCCATGTCATGCAGTGCCTGTGGAGGTCAGAAGAAGGCGATGAATCCCCTGGAACTGGAGTTACGGACAGTTGTTAGCCGCCATGTGGGTGCTGGGATTCAAACCCAGATCTTCTGTAAGAACAGCCAGTGTTCTTAACTGCTGAGTCATCTCTCCAGCCCCTGACCACTGCAGTTTTTCACTTGAGAAGTTCTATGCCGTTCTCTTCCCAAAGGGCATACTGATTTTTTTTTTTTTTTTTTTTGAGACAGATTCTCACTATGTAACACTGGCTGACCTGGAACTTATACATACACCAGGCTGGCTTTGAAGTCACAGAGAGTCACACGGCTCTACCTTCCAAGTTCTGGGGTTAAAGGCATGTACCACCATGCCTGGCTTGCTTGCTGGTTTTTAAGCTTCTTGGACTTACTCAGTCCTTGTTTAAAATACTCAAAAGTGTGGACAACATCCATGTACTCTTGTGGCTCTTATCCTTTTCATTTTCCTTGTCAGGTTCTTGTTCTTGTATTGTGTGATTTGAGGGTAAGTGGACATTCCATGTGCTCTGCTCTACATATCTAAGTGGAGGTCTGTGTTGAAGGTGGATTGTTTGAGGGTAGATTTGTGTTTATTAGGTGCCTACATATGCTCCTAATTTTTCTACTATCTTACTTATTTCATTGGGGGTGAGGGGTACTCGTTTATAGAACACAAGTGGAGAACAGAAGGCATCTTATTGGAGTCAGTTCTCTCTTTCTACCATGTGAGTTCCAGAGGTGGAACTCAGTCATGAGACTGAGCAGCAAGTGTCTTTACGTGTTGAGTCCTTTTACCTGTCCTGGTACCATTTAAAACTAAAACTGTGGCTTGAGGTTTCTGTGGATTTTGTTTTGTTTCGTTTTAAATACTGTCTTAGTTACTTTGACATCATTATGACCAAATACCTGATAAAAATTAATAGAGGAAGACTTTGTTCTGGGTCATGGTTCAGGGATAGTCTATTATGGTGGGGAAGGCCCAGGGGACAAATCTCAGTGCATAAGGAAGCAGAGGGCTTGGGAGGATGCCCACCCAACTGCAACCCTCAATTCCTGCCCTGCTGGTAATCTATTTCCTCCAGTTAGGTTGGTTCCTCCTAAAGGTTCCATAACCTTCCCAAACAGCACCACCAGCTGGGGAACAAGTGTTCAAACACATGAACCCACAGGGGTCATTTCATACTCAAACCATGGTAAGCAGAGAGGATTTGAGCTGAAATCCAAATATGGAACAACTTTTGGGTACAACATGTCATGAGAGCATATGCATTTGTGTACATCTCTTCATCAGAACCAACTTCAAGATGTGACGTCTCCTTCAGGGCCCTCTCCTGCTACAGCTTTCTTCCCTAGGGCCCTCTCTCTGGGGTTGGGGGGTCCTCTGCCCCAGGGTCCTTTCCCCCAGAGCCCTCTCCCTCAGGACTCTCTTCCTCAGGAACTTCAATGGGGAAAGGGTCTGAGCCATTAAGGATGCACAGGCCTAGGATTTCTGATAAGGGGCTAACCCTGCATTTTGCCTCCTTTTTTCTGTGACCACGAAGTTGTGGAAGGTAAAGCTGCTTTTCTTTTTTGTCTTTTTGAGACAGGGTCTCCCTGTAGCCCCAGCTGGCCTGGAACTCACTATGTAGACCAGGCTAGCCTCAAACTCACAGAGATCTACCTGTCTCTGCTGGGACTAATGGCATGTGCTACCACGCTTGGCAATAAAGCTGCTTTTAACCTCCAGGTTGTAATTCCTACTTAATTATTTTGGGTATTCCTTATGTTCTGTTCTTCAGAGTTCATTTGTAAAATTATTTGATGCAACACTGTGAGTAGTTTCCAGCAGGATTTACATCTACACCATAAGGCTATGATGCAGTTATAAAATTAACGATTCTTTCTGAAGTGATTTGAAATAAAACATACAGAAAAATCACTGTAATTCAGACTTTATTGCTTATTAGTTATGTCATACCATACAATTTTAAGTAAACAGACTTTGAGAAAATATACTGGGAGCGTTAAATAGATGACGGCATATCGATGAAGACGTTCAAGTGTTCATATGCAGTAACAAGAGGCACCAATGCCATCATCACTCCCAGAGATTTGTACATTTCATATAAAAAGAGTAAAAATAGTTCATTGGCACCTAACTAGCATTGTCTTTTATAACCTAAGACCACAATAACCTTGACCAGTTTCATAATCTTCAAAGCAGAACAAGAGATTTTTTTTTCCATTACAAGATGTTTCTTTAAAAACAACAACAAAAAACAACCCAACAGACCAACATGATAACAAATCTACACATACAGAGCCTGAAAATGAAAGATGTTGTAGTCTGGTGGTCCTCAATTTCAATATTAATCCAAAAAGGTGAGTCAGCTTTTTAAAGTGAGTTGAGCTTCAACTGTTTCACTATAATCATACTTACTTTATAGTTCACACAATTTAACTGAAGTCAAGAATAACTTTTTTAAAAATCCATGGATACACCTCAATCTACTCTTATGCTAAGGTAACTTCTTTAAAGGTTATTCTTTAAAACCTTGGCATAAACAACACAGGTAAAACCTGACAGTCTATCAGTCTACCCTTCCAGATATATAGCAGGGGTTCTAAGTGTTCTTAGAGCTGGGGAGCACACACAAAGTCACTGTAAATTACACACAAGCATCAATGACTCTCCTAGAGAAACTGTGAATAGTTTCCTAATGGATATTTTAAAACTAAGCATGTATAACAACAATTTAGCATTTGAAAGACTTATATATGTACTATTAAAAAGATCCAGAGGTTGAAAAATACATTTGTATACCTGAAAAGACACCATCAAAAACAACACCAAAAACCCAAACAAAGAACCTCAAGATCTGAAATGTGGTTTATGCTGATCCCATCTACAGACCTAGTTACCCAACAAGAAAACCTTCACAATAGCCCATAAATAGGAATTTATTAAATTCATGGTCTCTAACAATACAAAAATTAAATATTAAGGCATCTTTTACTCCCATCCTGGCATATGCAGCAAAGAGAAATGTTTTAAATAAGAGTTAGCACTCATTCAAATGCTTTCTAAAGTATTTGGCAAATTTGCTCTGTATGTGTGTATGAGTGTATTTGGAGGGGCGTGTGTGTGTGTGTGTGTGTGTGTGTGTGTGCACATGCACGCACATGTGCTTGTGTGTGGAGGCCAGAGACCTACACTGTGTGTCTTCCTCTACTGCTCTCCACCTTATTTTTTTGAGACAGATTCTCTCATTGAACCTGGAGCTCCCTGATTCAACTAACTGGCTAGCCAGTAAGCCCTAGGGATCATCTTGTCTCTGCCTTCCCAGCTCTGGGTTTCAGGTGCATGCTACTGTGCCTGGCTTTTTACATGGGTGCTGGGGATTTGAACTCAGGCCCTCATGCTTACATAGCAAGCACTTCACTGACTGAGCCATCTTCCCAGTCCCCATTTTTTTCTTCTATTCTCCTATGACACATATTATTGAAAACTCTCATGATCAAATAGCCTCCCCCAAATCACAAGAAAAGTATAAACAGATATCAATTTATTAAAGGGATGCAGTTCACTGCTGAAGAATAAAGAGGAACTACAAAGGGAGTCATATAAAGTTCAAATCCCAGTATTCAAATCTCTGAAGCAATTTATGCTTTTGTTATTATGCAAAAAGAGATGAAAATTTCAAGGTGAGAAGCCTATTAATAAGGGTCGTGCTATAGAATAATCACAGGCTCAAGATTTGGCTGTACTGGATTGACAGTTTGAAAAGGGCTTTGTTCTCCTTTAGAAATCATCCCGTCTAGACTAGGTCCATGTAAGTTAACAGTGATTACTATTCCTAATAGTCACCTAGTCTCAAAGCTCAATAGGCTTTTACCTTTTATTAAGGCAAGTTTGTGAAAATCATTTAGCTCAACCAAATCTCTTCAGGAACTTTCCACTGACATTTTTTAAGAAACATATAAAAGAATTCTATCTTATAAAAAGCCTCCTCAGTACCAGAAAAAAATAATGAAAGATGTTAACACTGTTTACTATTTAAAGGACACTCTTCCTTTGTGTTGGGTGTTATTCATCATCTTTAGAGCCAGTTTTGCTTAACTGTAAAACAAAAACAAAAAGTATGAAGTATTTGAGTCATTATTTCTACTCAAAATCAACACTAAATAAGCACTAGGAAATAAGGTTCACATAATATGAGTTTTAAATGATAACTGCTGCCATATGTAACTACTTTTCAACTTTATGCTTAGCTGCTTCCAACAGGTTTAATTATACAACCTCAAAAGCAGATGCAACAGAACAAGGTTGGAGGGGGAGGGTCCTTGAAGTGTCCCAGAAATAAATCAGATCAAGAATATTCTAATAGAACATGCAATTTCTTATGTGAATGACATACTTTTTTTTTTTTTTTTAAAGTTTTTATTTGTGACAGCATTTCACCATAGCCCCAGCTATCCTCGAGCTTGCTACGTGGACCAGGCTGGATCTCAGAGATCCACCTGCCTCTGCTTCCTGAGTGCTGAGATTAAAGGTGTGCACCACCACACCTGGCCGGAATGCTATACTTCTACCATAGAACACTGTCTATGTTCTATCATAGAAAATAAATGATTTTTTTCACCCATGCTTACTCTTTGTTGATAAAAATAAGAAAGTCTCATATGAATCATGCTACAATAATAATGTCTAGTGCTTTCTTCATGACAGGCTCTGTTCTAAATGCGTTATTTTATTTTATTTTATTTTATTTTATTTTATTTTATTTTATTTTATTTTATTTTATTGTTTTTGGTCTTTTTTTGAGGCAGGCTCTCCCTGTAGCTCCAGCTGTCCTGGAACTTACTAGGCAGACCAGGTTGACCTCAAACTCACAGAGATCCTCCTGCCCCTGCCTCCTGAGGGATTAAAGGTGTGCGCCACCATGCCCAGACCTAAATGTGTTTTTTTAAAAAAGATTTATTTTTATTTTTTTATTTAGCTTGTGTGTGTGTGTGTGTGTGAGTGTGTGTGTGCACACACAGGTTCTCAGCTAGTTACAGGCTGTTGATTGGGAGCCACCTGACAACAGGGCTGGTAACGGAACTCAGGTTCTCTGCAAGAGCAGTATGCTCTCTAACTAGCCCCCTCTGTTCTAAATGTTTTGATGAACACATATTAACCCATTTAATCTTTGCAATATGATGAACTTTATTTTCAGTCTCATTTTAGAGGTGTGGAAATGGAGACACAGAGGTTTAGAAACTTGCCTAAAAGCATCCAGCTGGCAACAAAGATGGTTTCACACCCAGGCGGTCTGACTCGGAGTCCTTGGTCTTAATTCCTCACACACCACTTTATACATGTGTCAATATAATGGAACATGACACTGATAGACAATTACTACTTAACTTTTTAATACATTTATTTATTGACTGATTATGTGAATCTATGTGGTATGTGTGCAGGCCTGCAAGTAATCCAGCATGTCTGTGGAAGTCAGAGGGTAACTTGTAGGAGTCAATTCTTTATTTCTACCATGTGGGTTTTGAGGATAGCACTCAGGTCATCAGGCTTAGCAGCAAGTGTCCTTACCTATGTGTGTATGTATGGGGTCCTGAGGACTAAACTCAGGGCCTGTGCAAACAAGTCTAGGGCTCTATCACTGAGCTGTATCCCCAGTCCAAAAGATAAAATCTTTCTTTCCTAAATTTAAAATTTTTATGTGTGCATGTAGGGTGTGTTTGTAGATAAATTCTTTTTAAAAATTGTAATAAAATAAACCATCTTACCCAGATAACAAATTCTTTTATTTGTTGTTTTGTTTTTGTTTTTTGAGACAGGGTCTCCCTGTAGCCCCAGCTGGCCTAGAACACAGTATCTAGACCAGGTTGGCCTCTGTCTCCCATGTGGTGGGATTAAACGTATGTGCCACCACATCCAGAAAGATGACAAATTCTTAAACTATAATTATGAAAATATAATTTAAAAATCTTAAACTGTGAATTTTTTTCCTGATAAAATTCTTTGGCAAGAGTTGACAAACTTGGGGGTGAAGCAGATTCGGTCTCTAACAATACAAACATGATTCTAATAGATCAAGCATCCCTTTGCCACTAAACTCACACTGTATCCAATAGCTAAGAATGTGGGAAGCTGTGAAAGCAGAAACTACTAAATAGTTTGAAAATACTCTGGCTCTCTTTAAATAACCGAGGATACTAAGAATTTTTTGAAACGTGGCTTGTATCTACTGCATTTAGAATTAAAACTAAAACATTTCATTCATGTAAAACTAACAATAAACTTCTAATAACCCAACAATTCTTTTCAGGTGTGTATATGTGTGTTGTATGTACATGTTTGTGTAAATATGTGCATGTGGGTACCTGTGCATGTGGATGCCAGAGGCTGATGTCAGGTAAGTCTTCCTTGATATTATTTTTCAACACAGGGTCTCTCACTGAACTTGGAGCTCATCAATTCAGCTAGGCTTGCTGGCCAATGAGCTCTAGGGATCTGCATGTCCCTGCCCCCCAGAGGCATGCCATTGCACTTAGTTTTTTATGTGGGTGCTGGAGATATGAACTCAGGGCCTCACACTTGTACAGCAGGAACTTTACTGACTGAGCCATCTCTCTAGTTCCTCAATAACATTTTGAAAAAAGGTTTATTTATTTTACAGGTATGTGTGCTTGCCTGCCTTCTTGAGTTTGTGTATCATGTACATGCAGCAGCTGGTGGAGGCCAGAAGAGGGCATCAGATTGCCTAGAACTGGAGTTAAAGAAAACTGTGGGCTGCCACATAGGTGCTAGGAAGCAACTCAGGTCATCTGCAAGTTAGTTAGCTCTCTAAACCACTGAGCCATATCTCCAGCCCCTCAGTCACATCTTTTTATTTATTTTTATTTTATGTGTATGAGTGTATCACCTACGTGTATGTAAATGCACCTGTGTCAGGCCATGACTCCACAGGTCAGAAGAGGGATTCCCCTAGAACTGGAGTTAAGGATGGTTGTTAGCCGCTATGTGGTGCTGGAAATTGAATCTAGGTTCTCTGCAAGGGCAGCTGGTGCTCTTAACCACTGAGCAATTTCTCCAGCCCCTCAACAAAAGTTAAAAAAAAACTACATTTCTTAAAGTAAAACTTAGAGTGGTACTGGTTTTCCATTCCTGCAGATTTCTTTGTTATCTAGCCCAAAAGGCCACTAGAGTCTCCCAGATCTGCCCTGCAGTCAAGCAGGCACTGGAAGCACACCTCAGCAGAGGAGCTGGAGTTATAACTTACTGCTACACATTATGAGAAAAGAAATCTAAAACTCAGGGTATTAGGAAGCAGAGAATGTGAAGCGTATTTCAAAAATACTTACATGCTGAAGGCAAAAATGTATAGACATCCCAGGAAATCCCAAATGTTGCAGGAGGAAAAACAGAAAATATAAATTTCATTATTTGATGGCAACAACTATAATAATTTTGAAGACCAGAACATTCTATACCTTCACGACATCAACCCAGTTCCAGCCTCGAGGAAGTTCCCCTTTGTGATCTGGAGGACAAAATCAGCAATGTTACTAAGACTGATCTAGTTTTCAATGAATTAATATTGTAACAAGTAAGATTATATATATATATATATACATATATATATATATATTATAACAACAAATAGATTAAAAATTTAAATCACATATTACTAAATAGTTCATTGTCTTTCTGACTTGAAAGCACCATCCTGAAGATACTAGTAAACTATGTGAGCTATACTCCCTTTTACAGTCACCCATTTTCATTCAAGACAGAACCTCTCACCAAGGAAAAGAGATGGGTGGGATCAGTCTATAGCTTCCATGCAGTCACTGCACAGTTCTACATTGTACAGGTCACTGCTTCCTGAGTAAAAGCTGTACTAGCTCACTCTTTTACAAGTCAGTGTTTTGAGGCTCAAAACAGGAGAGACCTCATCAAATGCTTGGCTTCAAGGCTAAGAGGCGTACCAAGTTAGCTTACACACAAATTGGCTATACTCTGATAAAACATTATTTGACATTTTTAAAAAATAGCTTTACTCTATTGAGAATGCTTGAAAGAGCGCTCACAGAACTTACGTTTAAAAATGCAGATTACAAAGTACTTTCATTCTTTTACTAGTCAAATAAAAAAAAGTTTAACAAATAAATACTACTTAAAATGTCTTCAATTTTAGGGCTGGAAAGATGGCTTAGCTGGTAAAGATGTTTGCTGCCAAACCTGATACCCTGAGTTTGATCCCTGGGACTCACATGGTAGAAAAGAATTGACTCCTACAAGGTGTCCTGTGACCTCCATACACACACACACCATGACATGTGCCCACATATACGTGCACACACAAAATAAAAATAAATTTGAAGATGCAATAAAAATAATTCTTCAATTTCAAATGGTTTGATTTCCCTTATGTGTCATGTTGTATGTCTCATTTTACAAAGGCTTTAAAATCGCCATTCAAAACAAATATACAGATTGAACTTCCATAGTCTGAAAAAACACTCCAGGAGCTGGAGAGGTGGCTCAGCAGTTAAGAGCACCAGCTGCTCTTGCAGAGGACCTGGGTTTGGTTCCCAGCATCCATGTGGTGGTTAACAACCATCTAAAACTTCATCAGTTCCAGGGGATCTGATGCCCTCTTCTGGCCTCCACAGGTACCAAAAGCATGTGGTGCACTTACATGCAGGCAAAACACTCATACATACCAACTAAAAACAAATAATTTTTTAAAAATGCTCTAAATCTGAAACTTTCTGAATAGTTCTATATTTTAGAGAATTTCAGATCTTGGATTTCCAGATTTTGGGTGCTCAACCAGAACTATGGAAATAGCCCTGATTCTGAAAACCACTGAAATCTGAATACTTCTGGGCCCAAGCATTGTGGATAAGGGATATTTAATCTATATTAACTGTACCACAAAATAAATCAGAAACTAACCCCATAACTCTTATGGGAGAGTTCAACTTCAGATGCTAATGATTCTTTTCTCTTTCAGACAAGTAAGAACCATCACTGGTTAAGAGGGGAATAGGGCAGATCACCAACTTGGTTAGCTAAAACTTACCCACAGTCCACAGGCTATCCTATTAAAGTTGTATTTAGAAAGAAGTTCCCAGTCACAAACTCTTACACTGTTATCACAGGAAGATGATGATCATCAAAGAGACAAACGTGGGGAAATATTAAAGAAAATGACCATAGGTCATTATTCAATAAAGCAGTTCTAACGAACACAGAAGCTAAAATATTCCAAAAAGACAATAACCCAAATTCTAGAAAATAGATTGGAATGGCTTCATTGAGGAAAATTTATTACTTCAATTACTTATACTTTAATGTTACCTTAACATGAGGGTGACTAATTCCTAGATTTTTATATCACAAACTCCTACAATTTCAAAACTGTTATTTATAAGGATCAACAATTGTTGGTTTCTTTTTATTCTGGCATAGACAGATATAAGATAAAGCATAAACTTATTATCCTTTCATTAAAGAAAAGGAAGGGGGGGCTGGAGAGATGGCTCAGTGGTTAAGAGCACTGACTGCTCTTGCAGAGGACCCGGGTTCAATTTCCAGCACCCACATGGTGGCTACAAACTGTCCTTAACTCCAGTTCCAGGGGAATCCGAAGCCCTCTTCTGACTTCTGTGGCATTGCATAACAGGGGTGCACTCACATACATGTAGGCAATACACTCATAGACATAAAATAAAAATAATAAATAAAATATTTAAGAGAAAAGGCAGGGGCTGGAAAGATAGCTCAATGATTAAGAGCACTTGCTCTTCCTAAGGTCCCAAGTTCAGTTTCCAGCACCCATTTCAGGTGGTTTACAGCTGTCTGTAATTACAGTTCCAAGGAATATGATACCCTCTTCTGCCTCCATGGGCAAATCTTTAGAAAAGGGGGCAAAATAAAACAATCATACACACACTTATTTATATGTAAATGTGTGTGTGCATCAGCATGTCTTCTTTTCTCTTAACTGGGAAAAATTCAGACTAATATCTATTTGCAAATCTCCAAGCTAAAAAAATGGAAGCAAATGTAATTGTTGATATGAGCTAGAGTTTTTAATCCTTTTTTTGAGGACTCTGGTTTAGAACAGATGGGAATTCTTTTTTGAAATCTTATTGTATAAATACATTAACTACAGGAAAAAAAAGTTAAATTATTTATTATGCTAAGATCTAATCATGTACCAGACTTCAAATGAAATCTGTATTTCACACCATTTTAAAAAGTACATACCTGCCATATAGGTAACCCCACACACTGAGAATATTCAAGTAGCATACATGTTTTTGTCTACTATTCCAGTGTTCTTATGTCTCATTTCGTTTATAATGACTTTGTGACTCTGTACCTTCTTTTCAAATGATATCTCTTGTGATGAAGTAGCAATAAATATGGTATTTTTGTACAGTGACCAACAGGACTTTGATTCAAATGTTCCAAGAATAAAGACTAGAGAATTAACCCTGTAAATCTAAACATCAATTAAAGACAATCCACTTATCTTTTTATGTAGACAAAAAAAAGAACACAAACCTGTTTTGTCTGCCAGCTTGCGTTTCTGAGCCTTTGAAAGCTGTTCTTTTTTGTCCTTTTTCTTATTTGATGGGGCTGTGCTGGGAGTTTCAACTGAGATGACATTGGTTACAGATGTCTAAAAAAACCAAAATAGTTTTTAGATTCATGACTTAAAACCTACTGACTTAGATGAAACATAGGTATCTTTTAAAATTACTGGTGCATTTCTAATAAAAGAATCTTACTGCTGTTATTCACTAATTAAATCAGGTAATCTTACATATTATTGGTTTCACTCTGAAAAAGGTTCTCACAAAGACACAATATTGATGCAACAGTTCAACCAGAACCTGAAAAGGAAAGTTTGATTACCGGCACTATGTTGAAGATCTGAGATTCCAATACAATTTTATAGATTTGTTTACTTGCTATCATTTGGAAATTTACACCTTCAGAAAATTATACCCTATTTAGATCATGTTGGTTCCCTGAAGAAAGTTTTTAAATATTTGGGCTTGTGTAGTTAATGCTTATGAGAGCTAACATTTAAAGTGCTTACCATGCAACAAGGATTGCTATAATTACAGGTCATTCATTTGATCCATATCATAATCTTATAAGGTAGATTCTATTATAATCCCATTTAAACAATGAGAAACCAAGCTCAGAGAGATTAAGAAATTTTGTCAAAGTCACAGAGTTATCAAGTGGTACAAAGAGAATTTGAACCCAGACAGGCTGGTTCTCAGCCACCTCCCATACTGCTCCTTCCTTAGCCTCTCCATCCGCCCCTTTCACTAAGAATCTAGAAGCTATAGCCACCCAAGTAGAAAGAAGAACCTTTGCTGCCAGTTTACAGTCTGGTTCACAAGACAAAACAACATGACAGTGATCCCAGAAAGCTTTCAGTGAAGATTGGTACAAAGAGGACTTACATTAGATGGTTAAGGGCATAAAAGATGATTATTTCCTAAAATCATTCTAGAAAATAAAACATTATTTTTCTATTCATTAATGTCCCCTTATGTTCTAATACTCTCAAATTAAACTATGACAAGACACCCCACCCCCACCCCGGCTGGCCTTGAAATCATAGAGATCTGCCTACCTCTGCCTCTCTGAGGGCTGGGGTTAAAAGCATGGACTACCACGCCTGGTAAGACCACGTTCTTAAAACAAACCTCGGGAAAAAAGCTACTTCATATATATTTTAACACTATATCAGAAGTCTTTTAGCTTTCTAAACTTAATGAAAAGATTAATTTTAAAAAACTAAGTTCAAGTTGGGAGTTGGTGGCACACACCTTTAACCCCAGCACTCAGGAGGCAGAGGCTGGTGGATCTCTGTGAGACTAAGGCCAGCCTGGTCTACAAAGTGAGTTCTGGGGCTGCAGGGAAACCCTGTCTCAAAAAGACAAAAAAATAAAACCACCACCAACAAAAAACAAACAAAAAAAACTAAGTTCTATAGTATCTCAATTTTGATTATCATAAGAAGTATTTTGATCTTTGATGAAGGGTAAAAATCAATAGAACATAATTCCATTTTCTAAATTAAATAGAAGAAATCTAAACTTCCTTGCTCTGACTTAACCCAGATGTAATTCTCCATTTAAATCTAACACAAAGTTTTCCAATTTTCAGAAAGCTATTATCAAAAATTATTTATTAAGATACTCAAACCAAAACTATGTGGCAAAACCAACCACAGACTCACGGTAGAATTAACAGGATGGTGGTTCTCCATGAACTGCTCTTGATTGTCCTTAGCATATTCAAATAGTGTGTAGGTCATGGCAGCTCCAAGATTGACTTCCGCTGCCTCCTGTAACTTGGCTAATATACTCTGCTTTACAGCGGAGGAGCTGCAACACAGAAGAATTATACTGTCAGGAGGAAAGTAAAATAGAGAATCAAACCAAAAGATGATGAAAACAAAACTACTCACATGGTGTTGTTAAAAAAAGCATTCATAGATATAATTGGAGGTGTCTGAGGATATGTTTCAGTCCAGGAAATCTCTACTAAGAAGGCTTTGGGATCGCCATTTTCACCTATCTGAAGAAAAGGGAAATCTTAAGCTTCTGAAAAATGATAAAAAGACTAAACATTAAATTATAATCTTCAAAATCATTAATTCTTTCCAATACTCATATTCAGATCAGAAATGCAATATGCTGAAACAATTCAGAAGTATAGGCTCCGACTGACCAAGGGTGAGGGGAATATAAAGAACTCTAGCTCTGACTTCATCCTCTCTGCTTTAGAAGTTTAATTTCTGCTGATTACCTGTTTCTCAAGCAGCCACCAGATTTTCAACATCAAGGCTACAGAGAAATTTTCTGAAGATGAAAATAAAATACCAACTACAGAGTACAAGAAGGGAATGGACAAAAAGAGTCCCAAAATTGAAACACCTTATCTTTGTCTTAAGCTTTCCAACTGTTAAGCTGCAAGAGGCATAAAGAAAGTAAACTGACCTCATGCCTTTAATCCCAGCACTCAGGAGGCAGAGGCAGGGAGATCTCTGTGAGAGTGAGGTCAGCCTGGTCTACATAGTGAGTTCCAAGCCTGCTGGGGCTACGGTCTCAACAAACAAACAAACAAACAAAGCACAACAAAAAAAGAAAGAAAATTGATACGTGCCTATCAAGAGTCAAGAAACCAGAAAATGGAGTGTAAAGTTGAGAGAAAAAAGGAAAAGGAAGAGGAAGAGGAAGAGGAATGCCTCAGGCTGTAGAGCACTTCCTGAATAAGAATTCTTTTGTTTTGTCAACTTAAACAGTAAGTGTTCACTGGTATTTATTTATCTAATATTCTCACCTCACTTCATTTCCTCCTCTCTATCACAGAAATCAACACCCACTTCTCCAACATGTGTCATTCCCCTCCCTACCCCTTGGTTTGGTTGAATCATTTGAAAGTAATGAAATATCTCTGGATATTTATGAATAAAAACTCTGATTAAAAAAAAAAAACACTCTCCTTTATAAGCACAAGACCATCATCAGAGCCAAGAACTCAACATTGATATAAAAGTGTTATCTAATACATAATTCATATTAAAAATTTCCCAGTTATGCCTAAGGTGTCCTTTTATAGATACCACTCCTACCCCAGAAATCTATAATCCATTGACATATTCTTAGACCAGTCCTTAGCCCCCCTTGGACTTGTTAACTGTCTTTTTATAACATTAAGAATCCAGGCCAAGCTGGACATGGTAGTGCATGCCTTTAATCCCAGCTTGTAGGAAGTAGAGGCAAGGGAACCTCTGTGAGCTAGAGGACAGCATGATCTACATAGGGAGTTCCAGGCCAGCTGGGGCTATAGGGAGACTCCATCTTAAAAAAAAAAAAAAAAAAAAAGTACAGGCCAGTTTTCTTGAATAACATCCCAAAATACAAAATATGAAGTAATTGCCTCCATTCAGATTCAGATTGAACATTCTTTCTTTTTTTTTTTTTTGGCTTTTTGAGA
Source organism: Nannospalax galili (assembly GCF_000622305.1). Classification (NCBI taxonomy): domain Eukaryota; kingdom Metazoa; phylum Chordata; class Mammalia; order Rodentia; family Spalacidae; genus Nannospalax; species Nannospalax galili. The sequence continues at coordinate 879,196 of NW_008355790.1, forward strand.
CAGGGTTTTCCTGTAGCTCCAGCTGTCCTGGAACTCACTCACTTTGTAGACCAGGCTGTCCTTGAACTCACAGAGATCCGCCTGCCTCTGCCTCCCAAGTGCTGGGACTAAAGGTGTGTGCCACCACACCCGGCTGGAACAATCTTTTTTTTAAAGAATGTGTATGAATCTTTTGCCTGCATGCACCTAAGTCACATCTGTATAGTGCCTGGGGAGGCTAGATGAGGGTATTGGGTTCCCTGCAACTGGAGTTAAGGACCATTGTTAGCTACCATGTGGGTTCTGGGAACTGAATCTGGGTCTTCTGCAAAAGCAGTAAGTACTCTTAGCCACTGAGCCACCTCTCCAGCCCCAGAGTGAACACTCTTGGTAAGGATAGGTTCTCATTGCATTATACAGGAGACACTTAAGGTCTTGTGGAATCTTTACTGGTGATTCTGTTTGATCACCTAGTTGAGGTGACAGTCTTCTTCAGATGTCTTCAATGTAAAGTTACCTTTCGTTTTATAATTAAGAGGTGATCTGTGGGGGCTGGAGAGATGACTCAGCAGTTAAGAGCACTGGCTGCTCTTGCAGAGGACTCGAACTTGATTCCCAAAACCCACATGGCACTAACAACCATCTGTAACTGCAGTTCCAGGGGATCTGATGCTCGCTTTTGACCTCTGTGGGCACACATGGGTACATGGGTGTACCTACCTACATGCAAACATAAAAAAAATAATAAACAAAATATTTAAAAAAAGAAGTGATCTGTGGAGTAATGCTACAAAACCATGTGACTACACTGCTTCTCAGCAACCTTTTGCCCAGAGGTTTAGCAACTGTATAAGACCTGCCTAAATCAATGATTGTACTGCTGGTTACATGATGATTTCCTAAAAAAAAACACAGAATAGTTCATGTACCGGCATCTCATCTTACACAGGGTGATGCTAATTTCCTCCATATTATGTTTCATGTATGCTATTTGCCTTAAAAATATTTACACCATAGCAGCAAGATTTAAAACTTTTTACCACAGGGGCTGGCAAGATGGCTCAGGGGGTAAAGGCACTTGCTGTCCAGCCTGACAACCTGAGTTTGATCCCTAGAACACACATGGTGGAAGGAGAGAACAGTCACATGTGCTATGGCACAAATGTATACAAATTTGTACACATGTGCCTACGTGCGCGCACATGAGCGCGCGTGCACACACACACACACACTGTAAAAAAACAATTAGGAAAAAAATGTTCACTTCAAATTGCTACTTGCTTCACCTTTATTTTCTGCCCAAATCCTCATGCTCATACTTTCAGTGACATTGCACAATATAGCACTGAGGCTCAGAAAACATGTCAAATACATTTAGGGAGTCCATTGATATAAGTTAATTATATGCATAATGGATGCTATCAGTTTATGCTTGTTTTGAATTGAGAGATAATTAAAAAGTGGGAAAAGTTACCTGCTTCATATAACCACTAAGTCCGTACTCAAGTGCCATGATTATTAAAGACAAAGGGAAGACCATTCCTGTCTTCAATGCAGACATCTAATGACTTACAAAACTACAATATGAAAAATAATCTAAAAGTGGAAGAGAGCGGTAGGAAGAAATGGAGAAGTTAATTTTGCTAAGGGCAGAGATACAGGCTTGGGCCAAATATATGGAGGAGTTTGACTTAGGCCTTACAGGGGAGGCCAGATGAGTAGGAGAAAAAAAATCTACAATGTATCCAAAGATATGAAAAAGTTATAATATATCTAAAGATATAATAGTAAAGGGAAAAAGAAGACACTTGAGATTATTTAGAAATCTATTACCTGACAGACACAGGGGTTGAGAGAGCTTAAAGTATCATTCAAAACCAAAGGGGATGACTTTGAGTTTCAAGCCAAGAATAAACCATCATTCTATAGATAAGACAAACCTACATAGAAACCTTTTTAAACAAGGGAATGAGATGACTACTTAAATGTTTCAGAGAGCTAATGAGGAGTCTGTTGGAGAACTAGGGGTTCAACAGAAAAGGGAGCTAAAAACAAGTTAAGGGGGGTTTCGTAGCCTACTGAACCACTGTGTACAAAAACAGAGGGGCTGACTAGGCACAACTGCAGCTCTTCTCCTTGGACTGTCCACACACGATCTCCAATTGATGTTTCATTCCATGCTCCATGCACATACATGTCCCAGACCATTCTGTATACCATGATCAGTGAATAACAGATGTTGTTAATGGAGACATTTAGGAAAGTATAAGGAAGTTCTGAGTCTCCCTTCTCCTGAAGGGAAGGTGGCAGTGGCTCAGAAAATCTGAGATGGCAGCTGGATTCAAACAGAAGAGCCTAGGCCTTAATTCCAGCATGAACTTTGGCCATTAAAATGTCCCTAGCTATTGTAAGGATTAATCTTGATAGTCAACATGATGGGGTTTAGAAACATCATGGAAACAAAACTTTGGGCATGTCTGTGAAGGACTTTCTAGATTAGGTTAATGGAGGTAGAAGACCCATCTAAATGTGGGCAGCACTATTTCATGTGCCAGAGCCTCCGGCTGAATAAAAAGGAGAAAGAGAACTGGGCAGCAGCATCCCTTCTCTTTGCTTCCTGACCCTGGATACAATGTGAGCAGTTGCCTCATACAGGATCCTGCTGCCATGACTTCCCTGCCATTGATAGACTTGACTGGTACTTTCAGACTGTGAGCCAAATAAACCCTTCCTTCTTTAAGTTGCTTTATTTAGATGATGATGATGATGATGATGACTGGGGAGGGGGTGTGTGCCACAGTGGATATGTGAAGGTCAGAGGACAACTTGTGGAGTCAGCTCCTTCCTTCCACCCTTATGCCGGTTCTGGGCATCAAACTTGGGTTGTCAGGCTTGTGAGGTAAGCACTCTCATCTTTCCAGCCCATAAGTTGCTTTTGTCAAGTATTCTGACATGGCAATAAGTAAAGTAACTAATATTGTTGTTATATAGATGGAGACAGTGTAGACTATTGGGCTTTAAGAGGGGTTGAGAATTGCTATAGAACATTCATTCCCCAGCTGCCCTTGGGAGGCTGAGAAAAGAGAATCAAGAATTTAAAGCTAGCCTGGGATACACAATAAGACTATGTCTTAAGAAAACAAACAAACAAACAAACTTATTTCTTGTAACAGTCTACAATATATAAGGATCCTACATATATGAGGATTATCTATCAACATTGACTGTGGAAAGAATTTAGGAAGCTTTAACTGACAGAAGTCATCTCTAAAAAGTAGAGCTATGTAATACTAAAGATCTCATTTGTTCCTAACATTTTATAATCAAGTCACCTTTGGTTTTTGGGGTTTTTTTTTTTTTTTTTTTTTGGTCTTTTTGAGAAAGGGTCTCCCTATAGCCCCAGCTGTCCTGGAACTCACTATGTAGACCAGGCTGGCCTTCAACTCACAGAGATCCGCCTGCCTCTGCCTCCCAAGTGCTGGGATCAAAGGCATGCCCGGCACCTTCGTTTTTTAAAAGGTTCTGAATTGTTTTCAAATGTTAACAACAACTAATGCCAAGGTGAAAAGTTTTCATTTAAATGCTTCAGAAGGGCTGGAGTTAAAAGGGCTGCAGTTAAAAGTGCTTCCTGCTCTTCTGAGAACCCGAGTTCAGTTCCCAGTACCTGATTCAGGCAGCTCACAACCACCTGTAACTCTAGCTCCAAGTGATCTGATACCCTTTTCTGGCCTCTGTGGGCACCTGCACACACATGGCATACATTTACATAGACACACACACACACATATACAAAAATAATAATTAAAAAAATAAAAGCTTTAGAAAATACAGAAACATAATTCAATTAAACCATGAAGTTCAAAAAACAAAATCAGGTTTTATAGACTCCACTTTTTTTTTCCTAGCAAAGCAGTACATGCATCTATTCATGCTGTATCTTACCCTATATTGAAATGAAACTGGACTTAATTCCCGGAAACTTTCATCTCCTTCATAAATAGAACGTAAAGCTTCTAGTTCCATCTGAAAAGAATCAATGCATTTTGTTAGTGGCATAAATGGATTGGAAACAGAGCCATTACTTTCTCATTCAAACCTACTCAACTAAAAAACTTGACAACTTACATGGCCTTAGATGCGTATTATAAATGTGTACATATAAATGCATTACAACTGTGCTAACAACACTTTAAAACTATGTATCAGGTACCAAGCATTTACACCGCATCATTTAACTTCTCACATCAATCCTTGAAGAACATTCCATGACCATAGTTGCTCTGCTTTATCATGCAAGAGAACAAGGAGATGAAAGCAACTTGTGCCTTTTATCACTCACTAAGTCTCAAGGTGTGGAGAAAAGCACTGACCTTGGAAATGAAAACTACAAAGCACAATTTCCCATTTTATTTTTAATATTTTATTATTTTTT
>NW_008355790.1:883656-926701 GCF_000622305.1 Nannospalax galili
ATGCAATGCCTGTGGAGGACAGAAGAGACTGTCAGATCCCCTGGAATTGGAGTTATAGACAGTTGTTAGCTGCCATGTGGGCGCTGGGGTTTGAACTCTGGTCTTCTGCAAGAACACTCAATATTCTTAACTGCTGAGCCATCTCTCCAGCCCCAATTTCCCATTTTAAAACACATATTAGTTACATGTGTTATCCTTTCCACAGAGTGACACAAAGCTTAAATAGCACCTACAGGCCACAAAAAAAGAACATTAATAAGAAAAGACAGGATTGGATGGGAGATAGGACTAGAAAGGAAAATGCTAACTAATAGTCTATGTCTAGAATAATTTGTTGGAATGCTATGAAAAATCTTAGTCACTGTTAGTGATGACTGACGAAGTCCTAAGAGAAACAACAACAGACATGGGTATATATTTTAGTTTTTAAAAGATTCATGCTATTCATATGGTAATTAAAAGTACCAGATTGGTGGAACTAACCTTACTGGATGTTTAACAGCCATAGTGAGGCTATACTAATCTGGTCAGAGGGGCTTAAAGGACATGTTTTGCTCCTTGCCCTCTAAGGTCAACTAAGTTCCAGGGGACTATGGAGCATCTCTCAAAATGTCCTGTAACTATGGTGAATCACCTGTCCTCCTGTTCAGGGAGGCCATGGAGACCCCACCAAATGGACTCGAACCAGTGTCCAGTCTATAAAGAGGAGGGTCAACACAGAGGAAATATTTCCTTCATGCTTCCAAGTGAAGCCAGCCACAGTCAAGCAGGACCTTTTATTTATCTTCACATAGATGGGACCGGTAAAAGAAAGGAGCCAGGGGCTCCTCCCAAGCCCATGTGACCCCTGGGGAACAGATCCTCCAACGACCTGAAGAGTAAAAATAAATTGGTTTATTCGGGCCAACTGCATGGTCTTAAACACCCAAAAGGAAAGTATAACCAAAGAGTAAAGTCATCAGTATATTTAAGAGTTCAAGGAATTACAGTTCCCAGACATTAGGCTTAAGTCCATATAAAATGTTATTTAGACAACTATTTCTCATTGATGATTTTGTTTCTAAGCAGAAAGTGCTGCTCAGATGTAAGACTTCAAATCTGTGTCTACAATACTGTAGTGCCCACCTGTAGCTAAGGGAGATAACCCACTACTGTTCTAAAATGATGGCTAAATTTGTTTTCTCCCCCAATCTAGAAGCCTTTGAGGGGGAACTGACACTGTTTCTAGCCACTCCAACAGCTATCAAAATGCCTGCAAACAAATCCTGAGTCCAACACGCTCTAGTCCAGCTTTGGCAGACAAAAGAAAAATGAGGAGGAATCCAATAGAGGGATGCTTTTGGAAGCTATCAAGAAATCCCAGTGGACTCTGATATAAACATTTGAAATTTGCCCTGTTCTGACTTTTTTCTGGTTCCCTGTCTAGAACTAGTAATGCTAACCACTCTTGCCTTTACTTCTCCTTCACATCTCCTATTCACCAGTCAAGGACTTTCTTTTCTCCCTACAGATAAGAGTTACGGAATTTGAGTCTTTTAGATAGACCCACTGAAGAGGTACCCCAATTACCTCACCCTGCGTCCCTGTTTAGCATGGAAGAAACCAGAGTGGTCTGCGTCCCAATTCCCTGTTGGCAATTTGAGTAACCTTTTCAGAGGATGGTGTGATCAGAATAGGAGATAGGAATTGGTTAGGCAGTTAGGGTAAAAAGACCCCAAAGAAAAGTAGCCAGTTTCTTGAATCAAAGTCAAAATGTCCTTGGGTCTCTTAGCAACACACTATGTTCCAAGGGCCAAAAATGTCAAAAGTATTTGGGAGCTCTTATCTAATCCCTACAAGATTTTAGAGTTACCTCTTCAGATGGGGGAATGTTAGAGTAGCAAAAAGCCCTATTAAAAAAAGAAAGTATATGGGAGGTGTTGGAGGGGAGGGAGTAGGTGTGGATTTGATCAAAACACCTTATATGCATATATGAAATTCTCAGTAGAGGTTGTTTTTTTCTTCTGGTCTTTTTGAGACAGGGTCTCCCTGTAGCCCCAGCTGTCCTGGAACTCACTATGTAGACCAGGCTAGCCTTGAACTCACAGAGATCCGCCTGTCTCTGCCTCCCGAGTGCTGGGATCAAAGGCATGTGCCACCACGCCCGGCTCTCAATAGAGTTTTTAAAAGTTAAAAGATTCATGCTATTAATTCTACACATTAAAGATGGTGAGCTTGATTTATTTGACATGGACACAATTTTAGAATAGATTATTAAATAGTGTGACACTGGAGAGAGTAAAAAATAATCCCTAGGACTCAGCAAGCATCTGTAAAACAAGACACATCTAAATAGTCCTCCTTAAAGTAACTCAGGAGGTATATTAGAGAGAGGCACCAGACTTAATCCATTTGAATTTCAGCAAGGCTACCTTTACAGACCAAACCAAACAAGTAAGCAAAACCCAAACAAACAAACCACAGTAGCAAACATAGAAATCAAAACTGGATTCAAGAACATAGTGTTACTCCTTCTGTCCTTAATCTCTTTCCATATTTTAACTAATAACTTGGGCAGGAACAAAAATAGAAGGAAGGTTTGTTCAAATTTGTGGATGGTAATTTGATGAGAAAACGAATTATTCCGATGAAAGAACAAGAATTCCTCTAAAAGTCCAGGAAAGCTGAGGTAATGATAAAATTTAATAGTGTGTTGTCGGTGTGGTGTTACACGCCTTTACTCCCAGCATGTGGGAGACAAAGGCAATGAGATCTCTGAGATTGAGGCCAGCCTGGTCTACATAGGGAACTCCAAGCCAGCTCTGGCTACAGGGAGACCCAGTCTCACAAAGACAACAGCAAAAAATTAATGGTGTAAACAGAACTCATATTTAGATATTTAAATATATAAGTAGATTGCTTTGTATAAAGCACTTAAAGGATGTTGGTTGATAGCAAATCAGAAAGTAGTGATTTCAACACAGTACATAAATAAATTTGTAATCTGTTCATATACACTCAATTCCAGGATAGTAAAGGAACTAAAAGAATAGATATATGGAGAAAAGCTAAAAGCAATAATTTCATCCTTAAAAAAAAGGGGGGCCGGGTGTGGTGGTGCACGCCTTTAATCCCAGCACTCAGGAGGCAGAGGCAGGCGGATCTCTGTGAGTTCAAGGCCAGCCCTGTCTACATAATGAGTTCCAGGACAGCTGGGGCTACAGAGAGACCCTGTCTCAAAAGACCAAAAATAAATAAAGAAAAATAAAAACTTCGTAGGAAACTATCTTCAAACATTTGGACATGTACCGAGAGGAAGAATGGAATTTCCTTGTCAAATTTCCATTTTTCAAATTAAAAACCAAAAAATTAATTTTATTTATTTATTTTGTGGTCTTTTTGAGCCACGGTCTTTCTGTATCCTCAGCTGTCCTGGAACTCACAGAGATCTGCCTGCCTTTGTCTCCGGAGTGCTGGGTCTAAAGGCTTGCACCACCACGACCAGCAAATTAATTTTTAAAAATAACTGGAAAAAAGAAAAAGGGAAATTCCTGGGCCCTACCACAGAAATTTTGATTCAGCCGTTCTGAGGTAGATGGAGTCAGCTACCAGTGGTGGTCCATGGGTCAAACTTGGAGAAACATTACACTGTATATTCTGTGCTTTGCTAGAAGACAGAACTACTTTTAAATTGATACATAATAATTGTATTTACTTATGGGGTACAATGTAGCCCCCCCTTTTTTTAATCTTTTCCAGTGTGTGCATATTATACAATGATCCTCCAATTAGGTTAATTAACATGTCTATTACCTCTCACTTTTAACCATTTCTTTGTTGATCAACCAGCTATTTGAAATACACATTTAACTTTTTAACTATTTAATTCTATTGTGTAACGACATCAGACATCTTCTCTAATTTTAACTTTGTATCCACTGTCTAGTCTCCTTTTCTCCTGTCTCTCTATACCCTCCTCTGGATTCATTAATACAATCAGTTCTTTGGTTTCATTGAATGGTAAGACTATGTTACTAGGGTATTCATTTATCAGTTAACTTGTTGGAGTTGGGGGTCCTTTAAAGATAACTTGCAATCCAGAGATTCTATTAAGTCTATTATTCCTACTACTACACAAGGAGATTTTTATTCTAATCCTAATTCTACCACATGCATCATACAGTGCTAGGATACTCTTCCTCATCTAGATACATTATACTTAGGTTCCAGGGCTGGAGAGATGGCTCAGAGGTTAAGAGCACTTGTGGCTCTGTAAGAAGACCAAGGTTCAGTTCCCAGCTTCTGCACCCCAGCTCACAACTGTCCATAACTCCACTTCCAGGGGATCCAACGCCCTTTTCTGCCCTTTGCAGTGTACACACGTGGTGCACTTACACACATGCAGGCAAAGCACTCATACACATAAAATAAAATAAAAAAAATATTTTTAAAAAAAGTTAGACGGTTCCCCTACAGGTGACTGGTAGCAACCATCCCCTCCAACTCCATCACATTATTCAATATCAAAATGACATTTTGCAAGAAAATATCTAAGCACAAACTATACAATTCTGATGATACCTGGATGCTCAAAGCAGATTTTAAATCCACTCAACAACAGATGGGTAAATGATTCCACTAAGCATAAACTGCAGACAGAACCAGAACCACCCGGGTCTTTTTTTTTTTTTTTTTTTTTCCTTTACATAAATTTTACTTACTCAATTAACCCTCTCTCTACGAGATCACAGATTTTCAAATTTAAGGGCTACCAGATTCTACGACCGCATAACTCAGTCATCCAAGCGCTTAGCCACATAAGGGATTTAAAGGACAGTCAAGCGCACCAGGGTCGTGGACCAAGGACACTCATTAACAAGGAAACCTGCTGAGTCCCCCAAGGTTGCAAAAACTGACAAAAGCGGGGAGCAGGAGGCAGAGTCGCACCAGGACCCATTCGTGCTCGCTGGCCACACGCGTGCTTGGTGTCACCTCGCAGGGGACCGGTCAACGTGGGGCACCGCGGGCAGGCTGAAAGAGCGCGAAGGGCGAGGAACACGTGCGGCGCCCCGGCCGCCTCCAGCGGGGAACGGGGTGTCCAGCCCGGGGGTGGGGAGGGGGGTTTCACCTCCTGGTCCTCGTTGGCACCCATCGCGCCGGACGGACGGCGTAGGCGACCACGAAGAGCAGGCGGGCAGTGGCCGGGAGGCCGGCGCGCCCCGCTTCCGCGCCTCGGCCTAGGGGAACCCTCGCAGCCGTGGGGACGAGTTCACGCGCGCGGGTCCTCGGCAGCGCCAAGCCGCCGGCGGTGCCTGTGAACCAGGAGACCCAGGCCACTCTAAGTGGGACGCCACGACCTGTCGCTGCGGGGCGGTAACGGAGGAGGCTCCGCCCTCTGTCACGATCGTTCCTCGGATTGGCACCTTCTCTCTCCGCCCCCAGCTCTTTCTTCTCTAGGAAATAGAGCGCCTTCCTTACGCTCTGAGGAGCGGCGTACAGTTCCTGATCTGTGATTGGTGTGAAGAGCTGTCACTCAAGTCCAGGAAGCGCTTCCTGTGCCAGCGGAGGCGGGGAAAAGGAAGTCTAGCCTTCTGCTCCCGGCTCCGGGGTTGAGGCTGTAGGGACCTGGCCTTGGAGTCCGGTGACGCCCCTACCTCGCTTTCTTGGTCCCCTCCGGGCTGGCGGCGGCTGACTGCAGGTGCAGCGGGCCCAGGGCGTGCGGCCTGGGTGAGTCCGGGCCCGGAGACGGCCAGGAGAACCTGCAGAGGAGCAGGGCTGCTTTGAGGGCCTGCGCGTTTTCTTGAGGCGTCCAGGGATGCAATCCTGACAGCCCCAAAGAAAATCCCACTTGTTTCTAGGTAGAGAGAAGAGACTAGAGGAAGATGACAGTTTCTAGGGCTGTGAGGTTATTACTTCTTTCCTCATTGCAGCTTCCTGAGCGGAACGCTGCGACTCTGGGGACAGAGTCTTCCTAGGTTGGGTTGTTGCTTCCTATGCTCTGCATCAGGCTCCCAGGCTGTCTTTCTTCCTTTGATCTTTTTGTAGTTGGATGTCTCTGGATCCATACTTACTAGGCTATGCCTTGCACCCCGAACCTCCCGTTCATTGATAACCATCTTTGTTAGTAGTCATTTTGATTGGGTTACCCTGCTTCTCTTCCACGTTAGCTGTCACTTTAACCATATGAGTGCCGAAGACTTTACTTTCTACTTTGCATCCTTTCGTGTTGTTTGATTTCTCCATTATTTTATAGGAAGCCAGAAAACATTTACTTTCCTGTGTGTCATTGAGATCTATTTAATCTGAACTCCTCCTTTCCAGTCCCATCCCCTCCCCTCGTTCACCATTCTTTTCTTTAAATCTTTTTGAGACAGGGTCTCCTTATAGCTGGCCTGGAACTCACTGTGTAGACCAGGCTAGCCTTGAACTCACAGAGATCCGCCTGCCTCTGCCTCCTGTGTGCTGGGATTAAAGGCATGTGCCACTAGGCCAGGCTCATTTTTTTAAAGACAGGATCTCAATATATATACCAGATGGGCCTCGAACTCAGAGATCTGTCCACCTCTGCCTCCAGAGTGCAGAGTGCTGGGATTAAAGGCCTGCACCACCATGCTCTCAGGGTCCTATCCCTTTGAAAGCCACAGAATAATAAGCAGGACCATTTCAAGTGCCACAGCCTGTAAAGTAGAATATGGTTGACAGGAACTTCTAAATTGGTGTTCATAGGATGTTGTTGGAACGGATTAGCCGTAATTGAGAGCTGCACTGTCCATTGTGGTAGACAGTAGCCACAGGTGACTCTTGAGCACTTGAAATCGGCTAGACCCAACTGAGATATGCAATAAAAATAAAACAACCAGGTTTTGAAGACAGTAAAGAAATAGGTTTTTAAAAATCAACAACACATTGATGTTTGAAGGATAGTTTTGAACATAACTGGGTTGAATAGGATTGTACTAAAATGAATTCTACATTTCTCTTTTTCTGTTTTTTAGGGTGTGGGGGACTTGAGATCTGTGCCTCACCATGTAACCCTGTAGATCAGGCTACTATGGAACTTGAAGCCATCCTCCTGCCTCTGCCTCCTGAGTGCTGGGATTACAGGAGTTTGCTACCTGAGCTGGCATCTTTTTTACTTTTTAGTGTAACTGCTAGATAGAAATTTTTTAAACCATGTGACTCATACTGTATTCCTCTTGGACAGTACTAATTTAGAGCTTTATAAATTATTTATACTTCCCCTTATTTCCTTTCCATATTCAAAGACCACAGCTATTTCTTTTGAATCTCTAGTATTAAGGGAAATGGGCCTTTAGCACTCTTGCCTAGACTGTTTGGTATTAGGCAACGATATCCATATTACATTTTGACAACCTCTTTAATTTTCATCCCCCAGTTCTGCAGAGTGAGAATATTTCTCTCTTCATCCTAAATTCCCTAGAAGTAGTATGTTTTTCTTTGCCCTTAAAGCACAATACTACCCTTAAAGACTCCTTTTAAGCAATTCTCGAGACTTATGTTGTAGGCATCATTCTGGCAAACTTTCCAAATCATTTTTCAATACTTATTGTTCTTTCAGTGCTTAAGCATAAGATACCTACTTAATTATCTTTACTAAATTAACCTTTCAGTTAGAAATATTCTATGTTTTAGGAATCAAGTGGTGGTATTTTATGCCTCCATTTCCCCAAAGATTATATTGTGTTCTGCATAATGTAATGGTGGTGACTACCTCTTTATAGAAGCACATAATAAACCCTTAGGGAAATAAATAGTTTTAAAATGCAGTGGTAATTTTGTTTGGAATAAGCACATTTTTATATAGTTTTTTTTTTAAAGACAGTGCATATGTGAATTTATTGTAGACTTAAGCTGACACAGCAGAACCATGTCCTCCTAAGGGTTTTCATTCATTATTAGTGTCTCATAGCTTTTCTTCTAATTATATTGTGGAAAGTGAGAAAACAGTTATTTAGATAATGCACATATTAGTAACATTCTAAGCATTCTAAAATTAGTTATTTGTAATTCCAGAGAAATAAGACGAAGTTGTACTTTTAATAGATGTAAGTCAATAACTTTTAAAAATAATTTATGGTTGAAATAGGGCATAGAGCTTAAAATTTTTATGCTCTTTTTAGATAAGAGTCTTACTATTTTATATCAGGCTACCTTAAACTCTTGATCCTCCTGCTTCAGCCTCCTGAGTGCTAAGATTATAGGCATCTGCCACCTTGCGTGGCAAGACCTATTTTAATTTGATCACTTTCCTACTTTCTTGATCGGTTCGTCCTATATAACTTTGGTGGACATTTTAAAAAATTATTGAAAATACTGCTTTGTCTAAAAATTGACAACTTTTTTGTGAATTTTTAAATAAAATATAATGCAATTAATAATTTAGTAAGTTTAACTCAGGAATTCAAGTGTCACTTTGTTCTCTTGTATTTACTTAAAGATGTGCACTTGGAGCCTTTTGCCTTTTTATAATATTTATATATTAAAATATTGTTGATTTTGAAAAATAATTATGAATGTTCTGACATTTGTATTTCAGATTTTCTGTGCCGTGTTAAACATGAGCCCCACACAGTGGGACTTCCCTGTGGAATTATGTTGTCGGCCTATGGCTTTTGTTACACTTACTGGCCTAGATGTAGTTTATAATGCTGTCCATCGAGCAGTCTGGGATGCTTTCTGTGCCAATCGGAGGGCTGATAGGGTACCAATTTCTTTCAAGGTGCTGCCAGGTGACCATGAATATCCAAAATGTAGACCCAAGGTAAGGGCATCAGGATTGCATGCATTCGTTCATGGTCCCCGTCCTCTTCCCACTCTCCCTCTCCCATTCCTATGTGTTGGAAAACCAAAGTTTATCAGGTAGAGGTTACAGTGGTATATAAGGAAGCACAAGCATTTTTGTGTACAGTTATTGTTTGTTTTTAGTTTTTGAGTCAGGGTCTCCCTATAGCCCCAGCTGGAACTGGCTATATAGACCAGACTGGCATCACAGTCTTGTCTATATAGAGTCACAGAGGTCTGCCTGCCTCTACCCCTCCCCCCGCCGAGTGCTGGAATTACACCTATGCTCTACCTTTTATTATTTTACAAAGCATTGTCAACAGTTATTTTACAAAGCTTTCTATCCTATAAGCCTACATTTTTCTTTTCATTAAAAAAAACTCCATGTTGCCACAGTTTTAACCAAGGCCTCTTTAAAAGTAAGATTTTACATTATCCGTTCATCATTACCAATATCATAGAACCCTTGAACTTAACAGTTTGGTTCAGTTTCACATGTATCTTGAATGCTTGCTTTGTGGTAGTCAAAACTGTGCAGGAAGCTTGTGATAAAAATTTAAATATAGCCAGGCATGGTGGCGCACGCCTTTAATTCCCAGCACTTGGGAGGCAGAGGCAGGTGGGTCTTTGTGAGTTCAAGGCCAGCCTGGTCTACATAGTGAGTTCCAGAACAGTTGGGGCTACAAGGAGACCCTGTCTCAAAAAGACAAAAAAATTTAAATGTGACACTACCTTTGTCTCTGGTGAGTTATATAGAAACCAAAATAATTCACTCAATTTGGAATGAGGAAAACATTACATTCAAAACTGACTTCCTTGCTGTCCTTGTCTTTCTTTACTCTAAGTAACATTGGACCAACTTGAAATGGAGTAATCTCAACCAATGCAGGTGATTTGGAAGCAATTGATATTTCAACTGGGTTCTTCAGGATTGGCATGCTAAATCTCTCATCATCTCTCATCATCGCTACACTGAGTGGCACTATAGCTGTCACTTAAAGTGACTGCTGACGTTCTAGTGTAGTTAAGAATTAGTTCTGTTTTTATTTCATCCAAGATTAAGGTGAAATGCTGTATGGCAGTATGTTTGTGAAACAGACGAAACCAATGAAGCCATATTAGATTTTTTAGACTATTTTATTATTGTACCAGAACAGAAATAGGAATGTAAAGAATGGAAGTAGAGGGGCTGGAGAGATGGTTCAGCAGTTAAGAACACTGGTTGTTCTTGCAGAAGACCCGGGTTCGAATCCCAGCACCCACATGGCAGTTAACAACTGTCCATAACTCCAGTTCCAGGGGATCCAACAGCTTCTTCTGTCCTCCACGGGCATTGCACAACATGGGTGCACTTACCTACATGCAGGCAATACACTCATATAAAAATAATAAACAAAATATTTTTTAAAAAAAGAATGGAAATAGAATTTACCTGGAAAAAGGCTGTTACTCTACATGGTAACAAGGTCCTTGACCTTGCTAGGAACCCTTTGCTTTGGTCTTTCTTCCTCACATGGGAAGCATAGTGTTTCTGTGATGGAGATTCTATTTCTAACACTTATGTGTGTTATTTCATTTCTGATAGCCTGGATTTCTTCCTTTTAGAAATGGGTCATGTGCACATTGAATGAAACAAATGCATGTAAAAGGCCTGGCACTCCGTAGGGGTTTCTTTTACTATTGTTATCAAATAATTTTGTCACTATTTGCAGAGAACTTCATATGAATGGTACATTCCTAAAGGGGTCTTAAAGACTGGCTGGATGAATAAGCATCTGAATCTGGTCCCAGCCCTGGTGGTTGTATTCTATGAACTGGACTGGGATGAGCCTCAGTGGAAAGAGAAGCAATCCGAGTGTGCTACCAGAGTGGAGATTGTCAGGTATGAGCACTGTCGGACTGCCAGGGAAGCTTGTAGGTGTCTGTTGTTTGCTAACCAGGGATCGAACCTATGGCATATGTGTTCTAGGCAGTTGCTATCCCCTGACTATATCCCCAGCCCTGTTTACTAACATTTATTGAAAGTAACGGAATATTGTTTAAACTACAGTGGTCACTTTGAGGATTATTAACCTCCATTGAAACTTGTTCTGTGTCTAAATAGTAATATAAATATTAACTATACATTGTCAGGGGTATCAAATTTAGAGGACACACTGGTTTGATTTTCCATTTTCTTGTATTTATGATCTCTTTTGGAGGTAGCAATTTAATATTTGGCCCCATAAAACACTTTTTAAAATTTTTATTTATTATTGTTGTGTGTCCTCTTAGTTTTCTATTGCTGTGATAAAACACTCTGACCAAAACCAACTTGGGGAGGAAAGGGTTTATTTGGCTTCCATGCCCAATCATAGTTTACCTTTGAGCCAGAGCAGGAACTCAGGGCAGAAACCTGGAGGTAGGAACTGAAGCACAGACCATGGAGAATGCTACTTACTGGCTTGCTCCTCTGGCCTGTCCTCAGCCTGTTTTCTTATACAACCCAGGACTATCTGCCCAGGGGTAGACCCACCCACAGTGGCCTGGGCCTTTCCACATCATGCAATAATTAAGAAAATGCCTCACAAACATGCCCACAGGCCAATCTGATACAGGACATTCCCCAGTTGAGCCTCCCTTCTGTCAAGTTGATGACTGAATTCAACTGTGATCGTGTGTGTGTGTGTGTGTGTGTGTGTGTGTGTGTGTGTGTGTACTCATGTACATGTGGGCATGTGTGCCACAATACATGTGTGAAGCTCAAATGACAATCTTGTAGAATTAGTTTTCCACTTTTATGTGGGTTCTAGGGATCAAACTAAGGTTGTCAGTTTTGCGTGGTAAGTACCTTTGCCCTCTGAGTCACTGCAGCAGTGCCATGTACAAGAAGAGGGAGCCGGATCAGTTCTGAGGAGTCCTTATTTCTCAGCAGTTGAACAAAGGGCTTCCTCTCATTTCAGCAAAACATCAGTCAGGATATGGGGATTCTTCAAGAATCATTAATCAAAGTTTACAAGGGATGAATTTATTTTTCTGACCCTACTTACTCAGAACAGCATACAAAACTACAGATGTCATCAACATATTGATGGATACGTGTTGTTTCCAGCACTCGTGGGGGATAGGTTGCTTTTCATATTACCATGGCTTTCAGCAGTGGCCTTAGGTCTAATTGCCACATCTCATGTACGCATAACATTGTTCTTAGTTGGGGAATCACAGTCAGATAGGGAACATGAATAAAATTAAAGCTGCTTTGGCTTCACCTGTAAGAGTTAATTATATTGCACATTTTCTTAAGGGCTAGTTAAATTTAAACAAGCTCAGTGTATAGTAGGAAAACAGATTGAGTATAGAGTTCTAAAAGATTGCAAAGCACGTGATTTACTTGGTCCCAGAAAAATCCTTCCCACAAAACACTTTTGCTTTATCACTATACAGTTTTAAGATAATTAATTCTTTTGGGTGATTAATGTATCACTGTGAAGAAGTAAGTTGTATTATAATTTTTGTGTAAAATATGTATTACATTTTTACATTAATTTTTTTACATTATTTTTTGGGGGTGGGGTGCACATGTGATCAGAGGATAACTTGCAGGAGTTGATTCTCTCTTTGCATCATGTGGGTTTGGGGAAATCAACTCAGATCATCTGGTTTAGGGTTTAGTGCCTTTATCCACTGAACCATCTTACTGGATCTTAAAATTTCACTTTTAAAGGAGAGTTTAGTAAGGATTACAAGTTTGATATAAGATTATACTTTTTTTTTTTTTTTTTTTTTTTTTTTTTTTTTTTTTTTTAAAGAGGAGTTTAGTAAGGATTAAAAGTTTTTTAAAAATTTTTTTTTTTTTTTTTTTTTTTTTTTTTTTGGTCTTTTGAGACAGGGTCTCCCTGTAGCCTCAGCTGGCCTGGAACTCACTATGTAGACCAGGCTGGCCTTGAATTCAAAGAGATTACCTGCCTCTGCCTCCTGAATGCTGGGACTAAAGGTGTATGCCACCACACCTGGCATAAATTATACTTTTAAAATTGAAGTTATTATGAAAAATATGTCTGTGTGTAGGAAAAGATTTACCCTGATCTTGATCTTTTTTAGTTGGAATTTATCTTTAATTGAATTATCAAGTTTGTGTTTTATGTGCAGCTTAGAATAATTTAGTTAAAATCAGTTAATCAGGGCCTGGAGAGATGGCTTAGCAGTTAAGAGCACTGGTTGTTCTTGGGGAAGACCTGGATTCAAATCCCAGCACCCAAATGGTGGCTATCAACTGTCAATAACTCCAGTTCCAGGGGATCCAGTGCCATCTTCTGTCCTCCACAGGCACTGCATGACACAAGTGTATTTGCATACATGCAAACATAATACTCATACACATAATTTTAAAAAAAAAGTTCATTATAGTATGATTTTTTTCCATTGCAGGCAAAGTTTGCAAGGCCGAAATACAAAAGTTGCAGTGGTTCTGATTCAGAAGAAAACTCCTTTGCCTCCAGGTATCAGAAAGTTAAGCAATTACCTTATGTCACCAATTGTTAATATCAGGAGGTAGATTTTTAAGTGTTTAAATCTCTTATGTTTTCCCTTTGGGACTGATAGTATGCCAACTTTTAAAAAGTACCCATAAGGTGGGCTAGATAGCTCAGCAGGTAAAGGCACTCGCTACCAAGCCTGCCAACCATAGTTCAATCTCCAGAGTTCACCAGTAATGCCTGAATGAATGCTTATTATAAACTATCAAAAATAATAAAGTTTACAAATGTTGTCTTACTCTTTCATTTCTGCCTAACTCCTCACATAGGAATTTTATCAGTTTATCTAATTGCTTTTATAAAAGAGTGTTGGGGCTCGAGAGATGACTCAGAGGTTAAGAGCACTAAGTACTCTTCCAGAGGACCTGAGTTAAGTTCCCAGCACCCACATGGCAGCTAACAACCATCCATCACTCCTGCTCCGTGGGCATTGCATGACATGGGTTCACTTACGTACATGCAGGCAAAGTACTCATATGCATAAAATAAAAATAAATAATAAAGAAAATTTAAAAAGAATATTATTTACTTATCTGATTCTATTTAACATTTTACTCTTACACAAAGAAGAATAGGATATATAATTTCATTCAGGAAAATGTTTTCAGTGGTTCTTTTACATTCCAAGATTTTCATAAGCCAGAATAATTTTAAAAATTTTATTTATTATTTTCATTTTTGGTATATGAGTGTATTGCCTGCATGTCTGTAACAAGTGCACCTGTATTGTGTAGTGCCCATGGAAGTCAGAAAGGGGTGTTGGCTTCCCCTGGAACTGGAGTTATGGACAGTTGTTAGCTGCCATGTGGGTGCTGGGAATCGAGCCCAGTCCTCTGCAAGAGCAGCCAGTGCTCTTAACTGCTGAGCCATCTTTCCAGCCCCGGCCAGAATAATTTTTGTTGCCATGTTGAAACTGGTAGTGGTCTTGTGAATTATTGTTAACCATATTTTTATGTGTTTTGAAATATCCATGTGATATGCCTTTGGACATTGACATCTGACTCAGGAGGAAATTCTACAGTATTTTCCTAATAAGTATGTACTAATTAACTTTAGGAATCCTGAGCTCTCAAAGGAGCCCAGGAGTCCTGTTATCATGATGAAAGGGGTTTGAAACTTTACCCTGATTACAAATTTGGGCAAATTTTTGCTTGCCGGGCATGGTGGTGCACCCCTTTAATCCCAGCACTCAGGAGGCAGAAGCAGGCAAATCTCTGTGAGATTGAGGTCAGCCTGGTCTACATAGTGAATTCCAGGCAAGCTGGGGATACAGAGAGACTCTGTCTCAAAAAGACCCCCCAAAAAAATTTTTAGGCAAATTTTAATATAAAGAAATAACATACTTGCTTCATTTCTCTTTGTCTGGGGCTTCCCTCTAGGAGAAGATGTCATTGCTTCTGAGCGGGCTGCAGCTTTATGTAATGTGTGTGAGCTCTCGGGAAAGTCCTTGTTTGTGCTGCCCCACACTGACCACCTTGTGGGCTACATTATAAGGTAAATAAAAGTTCTGTGTTCCTTAGGAATGAAAAATTGGTAGTTTAGACACATTTATTTAAAAACAACATCATGGATGGTGAAATTCATCTATATAAATCACTAAATGAAAACACTGCATTCGGATTTCCCATTTAAATATGTGCTAAAGAACTCTTTCTCTGACTCCCTCAGTTCTTGACTAGATCTGTTTGTTTATATTTTTGAAACTTTTTTCATCTAAAATAAAAATCCTCAAATATTGAAGTATGTGAATTTAAAAGTGAGGCTCTTACAACACTGATCTGATATCCAGACATATCTTTATAACTATTTAACCTAGTCTGTTTGAAATTGGGGGAAGGATTTAATTCCACATAACTAATTTCTTAAAATACATTTATGTATTTATGGTGGTGAAAGGGCCTTGTGCATGTCATGGCATACATTGAGGTCAGAGAACAGCTTGGGGGAGTTGGTTCTCTCCTTCCACCATGTGGATCCCAGGGATTGAACTCAGGTTATCAGGCTTGGAAGACTGTTAGCCGCTCATTGGGTACTGGAAATCGAACCTGGGTCCTCTGGAAGAACAGCAAGTGCTCTTAACCACTGGGCCATCTCTCCAGCCCCATTATTTATAAAAATTTAATGGACATATTTAGATTAATAACATTCTTTGTATAAAATTAGAATCAGCGGTTAAGAATACTGACTACTGACTGTTCTTGCAGAAGACCCGAGTTCGAATCTGGCACCCACATGGCAGCTAACAGCTGTCCATAACTCCAGTTCCAGGGGATCTGACAGCCTCTTCTGTCCTCTGCGAGCATTTCACGACATGGGTGCACTTACCCACATGCAGGCAATACAAGCATACATATAAAATAAAAATAATAAGCTGGGTGTGGTGGCGCTCACCTTTAATCCCAGCACTCGGGAGGCAGAGGAAGGCAGATCTCTGTGAGTTCAAGGCCAGCCTGGTCTACATAGCGAGTTCCAGGACAGATAATAATAATTTTTAAATAAAAAAATAAAATTAAAATCTAACTTTAATTATTTTCATATTTTAACATTTTTTTTAAATTATAGTTTTTGAAAATAGAAAACCTTAACCCAGAAAATCCCATTTAAAATAGGATTTCTGCCACACATGGTGGCACATGCCCATAATCTTGGCACTCAGAAGACTGAGGCAGGAGGATGCTGATCTGAGGCCATTCTAGGCTATATGAGTTTGAGGCCTAACCTCAAACTTTGAGGTCAGACTACATGGTAAGACTTTGTAAATAAATACCTGATTTTTAAAATTTTGACTTATCCTGTTTTCCTTAGGAAAAATGTTTTTGAATATAGGTTCAAAATTGTGTTTTAATTCCGAGGAGGAAAACTTTACAGTTTGTCTTTTATTCGACTGTGAGTGCACTTCCTTTTGTGCCCTAGGCATGTGCTCTAAGCAGTGCTTTTTTCTCAATAGGAGTTTGAGTTGCTTTCTAATCTCTGGTCAGGCTTCTTTTCTTCTTGTATAATCTCGGAGTTATGCAACGAAACAGGACTTAAATAACACAAATGTTATTTTCACCTCATTTGCTGATTATTTTTTTTATATTTTTTTTTATTCTTATTCTTTTATGAAGTTAGTTAAAAATTAATGAACAAGAAATTAAAGAGACTGCGCTGCAATTAAGTTAGAATATTCTAACTGGAAAACAATTACTGTGAAACTATTTACATTCTCATAGAATTATAAACATTTCTCAAGGAATACTTTACAGCACAACTTTTTTTTTTTTCATACAGAAGAATTCATTTCAAAGCAATTGACATTGAGACGTTTTCACATGCTGATTATTTTTTATATTTTTCTCCATAAACTTTCTTATTCTTTTAAATTCTAAATATTAAAATCACAAAAAATAATGAACTCTAATTAAATCTTAAATTTTTTTCAGATGATTTATAAAATTGTAGTAATGGTAAAAATAATCTTAGTGATTATCTAATTTTTATAAATTAGAAGAAAATTTATCCATTATTATAGCCTATGTTATAAATACTTTTCATGGCTTTGGGAGAGGTCTTAATTCTAGACCTTTTTCTAGAAATTCAGATTATATGCTGCTCATTTTTCATCATAGCATAAGGTCAAATAGACAATATCTGTCATAAATTTATTTTCAGTTCTCACAAATACAATTCTTAAAAAGAGTTTGCTTTTGAATAACTTTACTTTTTTTTTTTTTTTTTACAGATTAGAAAATGCATTTTATGAGCATGCCCAGACCTATTACTACACTGAGATCAGAAGAGGGAAATCCCATAAAGAATTTTTGAATAAAACAACACACCAGGTGCATTTTAAAACATAGTGAAGGCATTCTAGAGCAGATTATTCATTGCTAGTTGTTTTTAGATCTTTAGTACTTTGATGTTTTAAATGGTTTTAGTACATCTAAAGGTTTTTTTATTTAAAGACTTTTAAAAATGAATTGGTTTTAAAGTTAAATTCTTTTGTTCTTGAAGTTACTTTCAAACTCTTTATCCTCAATAGTTCTTGAATATAGATTTTTAAAATAATGGACTTTCAAAAAAAATTTATGTGTATGCGTCTGCATCTTTATGTGCTGGAGGGTAGGTGTGGGTGTGGGTGCAGGTGCACATGCTCTTGTAAAGGTGCCCATGGAGGACAGAAGAGCGTGTTGGATTCCCTGGAGCTGGATTACAGACAGTGATGATCAACCTAACATGGGGGCTGGGAACTGAACTTGGGTCCTTTGCAAGAGCAATATGTGGTCTTAAGCACTGAGCCATCGATATAGCCCTTCGTACAAAACTTTAGACCCTTTTTAACTGTGTCTTTGTTAAAATAATTGTGTGTTTTAATTCTGAATGCTTTCCTTTATGCCTTAATGTGTTATAATGAACATATACTTTAAAATATGCATATAATAATTTTTTACTCATTCTTTTCAGCTTTTGTTTGTTAGACATCAGTTCAAAATAGCTTTCTTCAGTGAGTTGAAACAAGATACACAGAATGCTCTGAAGTAAGTTTCTAATTGTTTTCAAACAAATTTCTATTACCTGATGTTAATGATTCCATAATGATAATTTATGAATCTGAGTCACCTTAATTTTAAGATATTCATGTTGATTAGATTCAGGTATTTAGCAGGTAATTTGTCCAGAAATGAATGGACACCTAAATTTTTTTTACATTTTAATATTGGAAATAAATTTCAGAGTGGCATAAAACTTTCTGGTCTAATTTAATTAAATTTCATGATCCAAAGAAATACAATATTGGGGCTGGAGAGCTGGCTCAGCAGTTAAGAGCACTGGCTACTCTTGCAGAGAACCCAGTTTGATTAGCTAACAACCATCCATAACTCCAGTGCCAGGGGATCTGACACCTTCTCCTGACCTCTGTGGGCATTACACAACACGGGTGCACTTACATATATGCAGGCAATGCATTCATACCCATAAAATAAAAAGTAATACATAAAATATTTTATAGAAATATCACAATTTTCTTCATTTTTCTATTATTTTTCTATTTGTGTTATTCTGTAAAATATTTGAGTTAAGAGAATGATTTCCAAAGCATAATAAACATTAAGTATTCATTTATTCAAGTAAAATTTTATCATTAATTTTTTTAGTATGTGACATCATTTTCTATTTGAAGACTCTGCTTAGAGCCTTGAAGATTAGTTGCAGATGTGTTGGCAGTGCTTTAACATTTTATTACTTTGTTTTTGTTAACCACAGTTTAATAAAACATGATCTTGTCTCTTTAGCTCAGATTTTTTATTGTGCAATGGCAGTATGGAAAGAGATTTAAAGAAGAATCAGTTTTTAATCTTAGACTTGAGGAGGAGGAGAAAAATAGTAGTAGATAAATAACATTAGCTGGCTTTAATATAGTTCATTATATGGATGGCATTAAAGCACTTCATTTAGGTCTGTTCAGAAATGATGCTATAATGAACAGTTTTTACCAGAGAGGTTAAGAATTCACTTTTTCCAATGTGGAAATGCATTTTCTCATCACTTTCCATCTTAGGTAGGTTTTTTTCTCCTTCAGGCCTCTCCTCATCTCCATTCTTCTGATCTAGCTCCCCTAAGGATGTTTTCTATCTCCAACCTCTACCCATGATCAGTACTATTTATTTAACCTGGGGGTTAAAAAGATTTTGACTTGTTTTATGTTTTTAAATCATTAAGGCTAATATTGACTTTTTTTTTTTTTTTGGAAAAACTCACAATGGTACTTAAAAAAATAAAACTCAGCTGAACATGGTGGCACATGCCTGTAATCCTAGCTCTTGGTAGGCTGAAGCAGGAGGACTGTAAGTTCCAGGCCAGCCTGTGCTATCTAGTGAGACCCTGTCTCAAAAATACATACATATATACATACATATTTATTAATAATGCACAATTTTCAGTGTCATTCCAGATAACTGCCCAATCTGCCCCCTATTTGTTATTTTTGTTATTTGTGTCCTATTTGGTTTTGACAGGCTAGTTAGTGACAGAAAGAACAATGCACATGGGATAGATTTTTTTCTTTGTGAAAAGTCACTGATTAGTAATCACTAGATCATGTCTCAGGACATTAGAGATTGATATGTATATGTTATTGAGCTGTTGACTGGTAAGAAATGCTGAGTAAATATTGTCTGTTATGCTAATTTTTGTTCTTAGGAATCTTAAAAATTAATTTATATAATTAACCACTGTCTTCATGTTTGTATTAGGAACTATAGGACCGCCTATAATCTTGTACACGAATTGAGAGCCCATGAAACTAATATTCTGGAAATTAAGACTATGGCAGGATTTATAAACTACAAGGTAATGGTTCTACTTTGAAATAAAAGGAACTTATCTTTTTTTTTTTTTTTTTTTCAGTCTTTTTGAGACGGGGTCTCCCTCTAACCCCAGCTGGCCTGGAACTCGAAATGTAGACCAGGCTGACCTTGAACTCACAGAGATCTGCCTGCTTCTGCTTCCTGAGTGCTGGGATTAAAGGCTTGGGCTACCGTGCCTGGCATGTTACTACTGTTTTAAAATTTGAAAATCATAATCACTTTCTTACTCTGGAAAGTTGGTATTTGATGAATTATATTTGCCTTTTTTTTTAATGTCTTTTTACTCAAGAAAGGCTTTAACTCTTGCAGCCTAATAGTAATAGCTAGTTTTTAGTTTACAGATTCTGATTATTGAAAGTTGAGTTTTTTAGTGCTTATTCGTAAGAGAAGGGAATAGTGAGAAGAAGGCTGCCTGTATTGTTGAATTGCAGAAGATTTGACATATTAGAATTAAGGAGCATTTCCTGGTTTCATGACTCAATCATAGAAAAAATGTAGCTATTCACTTTCATGGGTTGTTGTTGGATTTGTGTGTGTGTTGGAGGGCAGGGTTGCTATTGGATCTCATACAATGTTGCCTAGGCTGGTCTTGGACTCTGGGGCTGAAGTGATCATCTTGCCTCAGCCTGCCAAGTAGCTGGGATTACAGTGTATACCACCTCTGCTGGCTTTATTCACTTTAAAGAAGTTATATAACTACAGTTTGAGCATTTGAAGATTGTATATTGTAAAGATAGATTTCCCACCCACCCACTTCCCAGAAAATAAGCCAGGGCTATTGGTTTGATTGAAATATTTCCTTACTCATCTTTTAAGATGTCTGGCACTGGGTGATGTGTGGGCAAATACTTTAATTCATTGTAGATGTAAGTGTAAATTGGTGCAGATTAGTAGAGAATCTTTTTTTAGTGACCACAAATCTACAAGTGTATGTTTCCTTCGACCTCACAATTTTTCTTCAGGAAATTTATGTCAGAATATGTTAATATTTCCAGATCACTTCTATAGATGTTTACTAGGAAAAAAGCCAGCAATGAGTAATTGGTTATACAAATTGTAATGGAACATTATTATGTAAATTATGGGATATTGTGTAGCTATTAAGAATGTAGCAGCTCCACACATTGATAGAGAGTGGAAGATGAAGTAAGGTATAACTCAGCATATCACGGTACATGTTTCATAGTGTTTATATATATTACATATACTTACCTGTCTGTAGAATTCATCTGCTGAAAACTGATTGCCCCTGGAAAGAGAAATTAGATGCCTGAAAGACAAGGATGGACAGTAAACTTTTTGGGTGAGGGTGATGAGTTAGTGGGTAAAATGCTTGCTGCACAAATATGAGGAACTGAATTCAGATCTCCAGCACCCATGTAAAAACTGGGTGTGGTGGCATATGCTTTTAACTCCAGTCACTGGAGGGGGCAGAAATGGAGACAGACAGATCCTGGGAGTCAGTCTAGTTGTGACTGTGAGCTCCACGCTTCGTGAGAAACCCTGTCTCAAAAAGTAAGATAGAGAGCAATAGGGCAAGACACCTGAAGTCAATTTCTGTCTTCCACATATGCACACACATGCATATAACACACACACACACACACACACACACACACTTAACTTTTAAAAAGACTTTGTGCATTTCTATGTATCTAACTGAAATCGAAAGTTGTAGTAATTTAGGCTTTTTTTGTTCTGTTTCCATTATCCCTAGTATATGTAAATTGTACTGTTTTGAAATAATTATGATTAGTACTTCAGGTAAAAACTTTTTGAAAATTTTTATAATCTTTGATTGAGACATAGGCAACTTCATTTTGATTATTCTGCAGAAAATGCTTAATTTCCTGCAATTCTAATACTCAGTCTATCCTTTCTTAGTTACCTGTGAAATATTGTGGCCCATATATATGTTCTTCCTTTGAATTAATTTTTTAAAGGTATGCAGTATATTATTATTTCATTCCTCAAAGCAACATAACTTATAACCTGTTCTCCCCCCACTTTTTTCTTTGAGTCAGGATCTTACTATGTAGCCCTGACTGGCCTAGAACTCTTCTTGTAAACCAGGGTGCCCAGAGTCCTGCCTCTGCCTCCTATGTACTGGGGTTAAAAGTGTGTATCACCATGCCTAGTATGATCTGTGCTTTTAGCATATGCATTTGATGAAGAGAATTAAGTCTGTTACAGAGAACTTCAGAGAAGAAAATTCTTAAAGTCTTTTAAAGTTACTCTCAAAGTTTACGTATTACTAGATGAATGTTCTTTTAGACTCTCTGTTCACCATTATTTTAGGATTGATTTTTACATTTTGCAGATCTGTAGGCTGTGTTTCCAGCACAACACCCCATTGGATGCAATTGCTCAGTTTCGAAAACACATTGACTTATGTAAGAAAAAAATTGGAAGTGCGGAGTTGTCATTTGAGCATGCTGCATGGATGTCTAAACAGTATGTTTAAATTGTATCCTCTTGTTTTTTTTTTTGGTCTTTTTGAGACAGGGTCTCACTGTACTCACTGTAGCCCCAGCTATCCTGGAACTCACTATGTAGACCAGGTTGGCCTTGAACTCACAGAGATCCGCCTGCCTCTGCCTCCCGAGTGCTGGGATTAAAGGCGATATTTTTAAAATAAGATATGGTGCTGAAGAGATGGCTCAGTGGAGAGAGCACTTGCTGCTCTTGCAGAGGATCCAGAGTCAATTCCCAATACCCACCTGGTGACTCAGAAACATGTGTAACTCCTGTTCCAAGGGATCTGACACCTTTTTCTAACGTCAGAGGGCACCAGAAATTCATGTGGTGCACATACATACATGCAGGCAAACACTTATACACATAAGGTAAAAATAAATCTTTTTTTAAAAGTGGGATTTAAAGAAATGGAAGTAACAAAGACTTTGGTTCAAAACTAAATTACATTTTTATCACTAAGTAGATTTTTAATAATATGCCTAAGTATTTTTCCAGGAATAGTACATACTGATTAGCATAATTTCTTACTGGAAATCAGGTAACTTATGGTACTGTCTTTTCATTCAGCATATATTCATTGGGGTTTCACTGTGTATTTAGGGCCTGAGAATATAGGAGCGGACAAAACAAAATTGCTGCTTCATGGTGTTTGACACTAATATTCAAACATTGTTGAAATTATTCCCCAAAACTTGGATATATTTGAAGAATGAAAACTATGTTAAGATCTAATTTAAAAGAGATGTTTAAAATAAGAATATTTGTAACATTACAATTAGTGTATGCATAGTATAGTATTTTCAAAGAAACTTTTATGACAAATATTAGCTGTATATCAGTAGCATTGTTTTGCTAAAACAGAGCATGAGTTTATGGTTCCCAGGGTGAATAATATTAGAAGTAAGCTGTGTTTTCTTTCTTTACTATTCATTCTTTTTTTATGTGTTGATTGTTTTTTTCTTTAAGATTTCAGGCCTTTGGAGATTTATTTGATGAAGCTATTAAATTAGGGTTAACAGCTATTCAGACTCAGAATCCTGGTTTCTATTATCAACAGGCAGCATATTATGCCCAGGAGAGGAAACAGCATGCAAAAGCCCTCTGTAACCATGAAGTAAGTTCCCAAGCCCTGTATTATCTAGCACTTAGGAAATTTCATAATCTTCCTTTGAGAGAAGCTGAGGATCACTAGTGTTGACTTTTTTCCATGTCTTTATCTTTTTTGGGGGTGGGGTGGGGAGGTAGGGTCTTCTTGCAACCCCAGCTGACCTGGAACTCATTATATAGACCAGGCTGGCCTTGAACTCACAGAGATTTCCCCTGCCTCTGCCTCCCAAGTGCTGAGATTAAAAGTGTGGGCCACTACACCCAGCTCTTGAATATCTTTTTTAGTTTCAGGAATTTTAATTGAAGTACTCCATTTTTAATCTGTGATTTGGATCAAGTATTTCAGTTTGTATGACTTATAACTTTATTACATATTTTTTAAAGTTTGGCATATTGTAATTTGAATATAGTATTTTAATAGATGATTCAAACTATGTTTTATAAAGGATATGTGAAACTACATTAAATAATATTCAATGAAGTATAAAATAATTCTGTCAAAAAATAATTTGAGAGGCTTGAGAGATGGCTCAGTGGTTAAGAGCACTGGCTACTCTTGCTCAGGCCTGGGGTTCAGGTCTCAGCACCCACATGGTGGCTAACAACCATTCATAACTCCACTTCCAGGGTCTGTTATATCAAGATAAAAAAGAATATAAAACAGTTAATTACTAATGAAATTATTTATCACAATTAGTGATTTCCATTTTTGTGAGATTTTCTAAATGTTAAGTGGAACATTTGATTTTTGTTAAAATTCATGTTAAAATATGTATAATGCTATTATTTAAATTCATGCTTGATGTTGATATATATGGAAACCTCTGTATTTAAGGTTTGATTTGGGATGGATTACATAAATTTTTACTTAGACTTACTTGTTAATTTATAGGCGTCTGTGATGTATCCCAATCCTGATCCACTGGAAACACCAACAGGTGTTCTTGACTTTTATGGACAAAGGCCCTGGCGACAAGGAATTCTAAGTACTTTTCCTTCTTTTTTCTCTCAACTTCAAAGAGATAGAGTTAGCTGTCATCATTTCTTGTAACTAATGAAACCAATGGAAAAATCATATTGAAGTAAATCTGTGCTTTTTTAAAAAAATATTTTATTTATTTATTTTTTATGTGTATGTGTGTATTGCCTGCGTGTAGGTAAGTGTACTGTGTTGTGCAATGCCCACAGAGGACAGAAGAGGCTGTCAGATCCCCAGGAACTGGAGTTAGGACAGTTGTTAGCTGCCATGTGAGTGCTGGGATTCGAACGCAGGTCTTCTTCAAGAACAACCAGTGTTCTTAACTGCTGAGCCATCTCTCCAGCCCCCAAATCTGTGCTTTTTAATGTTTTTTTTTTTTTTAAGATCTGTACTTTCTTAGTTTTTAATTTCTTTTATTACATAGTAGAGTCACTTTTATAGTTAAAGGTATTAATGTGATTAAAACATTTGAATATTTATGGGCGGGAGAAATGGCTCAGTGGTTAAGAACACTGGTTGTTCTTGCTGAAGACCCGGGTTCGAATCTCAGCACCCACATGGCAGCTAACAACTGTCCATAACTCCAGTTCCAGGGGATCTGACAACCTCTTCTGTCCCCTGAAGGCATTGCATGACATGGGTGCAGATACCTACATGCAAGTAATACATGCACACAGATAAAATAAAAATAATAAAATATTTTAAAATTTTGACTATTTAGACATTTTAATTTTAATGATTTATTTAACATTTTAAAATAGCATTAGCATGTAGTGCCTTAAAAAGAATTTATTGTTTTGAATTGTATACATAATTTAGTTTGAGCAGCATCTGTGACATTTGTCCCTCAGGTGTTTCTAGACTCTATACTTTGGCCTGCAGAGTCTGTGTTGTCCACAGAGGACAGTGCTCTTCAGCTGGTTGATTCCACAGCTACAAGAACACTGGGGTTAGGAATGTTCTCTAAAGAACAGACTGCAGAGAACGCTCCAAGTTAACAAAGCTGTCTCCTAAAACTTAAAGGTTCTAGAATGTTCACAAATGCACGAGGTATGAAAATGAAGGACTCAAGGAGTGCACACACGCAGTCTTTGTGTAGAAATTCGTGTCAAATGAGCTATCTAAAATGCGTTACTTCTCATCTTACATAGGCTTTGATCTTTCTGACCCCGAGAAAGAGAAGGTGGGGATCCTTGCCATTCAGCTGAAGGAGAGAAATGTTGTTCACTCTGTGAGTTATGTTTTTACAGCAATATCAATTGTTTTTCACAGTATTCTAGTAAACTATGGGATTGTTTTATTGAAATGTTCCATATTGTATTTTTTCTAACAGGAAATAATAATCACTCTCCTGAGCAATGCTGTTGCGCAATTCAAGAAGTACAAATGTCCACGAATGAAAAGCCACCTAAGTACGAATCCATCACGTGCCAGGTTATGCGACTTGGAGTAATTTTAAATTACATACATATGTACATTAATCTTTTTTTCCTTTATAGTGGTTCAAATGGGAGAAGAATATTATTATGCAAAGGATTATACGAAAGCTTTGAAGTAAGTTATATTTACTATTTCACAAGTATTCTGATTGCCTTACAGTGAAATTGGAAAAGAAGTTTATATTGAAGGATTTATTAACACCATATATATTTTTATTAAAATTCAATTTTGTGATACTTTTTCTTTTTTAATATTTTATTTATTAATTTTACTTTATGAGTATATTGCCTGCATGTAGTTAGGTGTACCCGTGTTGTGCAATGCCTGCGGAGGTCAGAAGAGACCATCAGATCCCCTGGAACTAGAGTTATGAGCCGTTGTTAGCTGCCATGTGGGTGCTGGGAATTGAACCTGGGTTCTCTGCAAGAGCAGCCAGTGCTCTTAACCACTTAGCATCTCTCCAGCCGTCCAAATCCAATTATGTGATACTTTTTCAAGTGTCCTTTGCTGCTGTAATTCTTTTTCAAAGTTTTAGCTAAACTCAGGTTTGGCTAAATATGAAAAATACCTGTTAAACTATTGTGGTAGGATTTTTTAAAAATTTTTATATAAGGTGAGAACAGCACTGTGTATTTTCTCCAAGGACCCCTTAAGCTCCTGGCGAAGCTGTCTCAGTGTGCCTTGCTCCTTGTCTTCTCTTAGGTTGCTGGATTATGTTATGTGTGACTACCGGAGTGAAGGATGGTGGACTCTACTCACGTCTATATTGACTACAGCTCTGAAGTGTTCCTACCTCATGGCTCAGTTAAAGGATTATATTACTTACTCCCTAGAACTCCTTGGAAGAGGTAACTTGGCATTCTTTTTGTAAAAGTTCAACCCACACAATTGTTTGTCATTTTTAATATTTTTTAAATTGAAAGAATAATTCAGATATTCAGAAGTACTTTTATTATGTAAAATTTACTGTACTGAGTCATCTTAGAAGAAGCATTTACTATAAAATGTTTTAGAGGGTCTGGGACAATAACTTAGTTGGTAAAGTGCTTACCTGAGTTTGACACATAGTACCTATGTAAAAATGCAGGCATGGTGACCTGTGCTTCAATCCCAGAACTGGGAACGTGGAGAAAGGAGCACCAGTCTAGCCTACTTGGTGAGAGACCTTGTCGTGAAGGAGGTGGACTGTGTTCCTGAGGATGACACCTGAGGTTGTCCTCTAGCCTACGCATATATGCATGCTCATGTGCGCACGCGCACACACACACACACACACACACACACACACAAAACCCAAAGATATATTTTAGTGAGGCTGGAGAGATAGAAGTTAAGAGCACATACTGATCTTGTAGAGGAACAACCACCTGTAATTCCAGTTTCAGGGAATCCAATACCCCTGGCCTCCTTAGGCACTCACACTCATGTGTATATACCTACACATGAATACACACACATAATTAAAATAAATCTTAAAATAATACTATATGTACGAAATAACAAATAGGGGTAATAGACTGACTTGCCTATCTTACAGCACTATTTTTTTTTCTTTCCATTTCAGCATCGACTCTGAAAGATGACCAGAAATCTCGGATAGAAAAGAACCTCATAAATGTTTTAATGGTAGGTTTGAGCTCTGTATAAAATGTGCTATGGGGATATGTGTGCCTAGATCTATATCTGTATGTATGTTTTTCCCCAACTAGTTGAACAAATTTGTAACTCTTATTACAGAATGAAAGTCCTGATCCTGAACCTGACTGTGATGTCTTAGCTGTAAAGACTGCTCAGAAGCTGTGGGCCGACAGAGTTTCTCTAGCTGGCAGCAATATTTTCACAATAGGAGTACAGGACTTTGTGCCATTTGGTATGTAGACATCTACAATATTCAGAAAAGTCCTTTCTCTTAAAAGAATAGATGCTGAATAATAAATATGAAAATCAGGAAAGAATTTTCAGAATGCAGGACTTCCATGGATAATCATGAATTTTCTGTTTAGTGTCCTAAAGATAAGGTATGACATATTTTGTTTTTAAGTTCAACAGGTATTTATTGAACAGATATTTGAATGATGAATGTCTTAAACAGTCTCATCATTATTACTTAAAACACCACAAGAGGGAACATTTTCTAATTTTTGTCCTTTTTGAAACTTTTTTTGGTTTTTGTTTTTTTGAGACAGGGCCTCCCTATAGCCTCAGCCTCAGCTTGCTGTGTAGATCATACTGGCCTCAATCTCATAGAGATTCACCTGCCTCTGCCTCCGAGTTCTGGGATTAAAGGCATCTGCCAACAACATCTGGCACCCTTTTTATTTTACATGTATGAGTGCATGTGTATAAGTGCACCCATGTTCTGCAATGCCCATGGTGGTCAGAAGAAGGTGTCGGATTCCCTGGAACTGGAGTTATTGACAGTTGTTAGCTGCCATGTGGGTGCTGGGAATCGAACCCTCTTCAAGGGCAGCCACTGCTCTTAACCACTGAGCCGTCTCTTCAGCCCCCTGGCACCCTTTTTAAAACTTTTTTAAAACGTACTTTATGTATAGCAATATAGTTTATATATTAAATAACAGTATGACAGAATAATTTTATTCTGAATACATTTGTCACATTGACCCATTTAGAAAAGTGGGTTTTTTAAAAATTTGTTTTGAGGGGAGGGGCTTTGTAATTCATAATTTTTCCTTTTTTCTTCTGTTCAAATATTTGTACTTGGGTATTAAAATATACTTTGTTCACTTACAATTCAAGGGTTACCTGAAATATACTTTAGAAAAGGTTTATGCTTTAATGTCTAGGCTGGTATTTTGAAATAAGCTTATATCCAATGGCTTTTTTTCCTTTAAAGTTTTGATACCAACATTTTGGGACAAGTGTGTTTTTAAACTTAAAAATAAGTTGAAGCTGTATTTGTTTACATTTATTGATTTGCATAAGGTAAGTTATATTTATGTTTACTTTTACTGACTGGCCTACAGGGTGGATGTCCATGTGAATACCTTAAGAAATCAGTGAGAATGAAGATAAGTTGCTTTTGTAGAGGAAATGTGATTCCCAGGATAATGTGTGCAGGACTTTAGTACCTGGTACTGTAACTCAGTCCTCTTGTTTGATTTCTAGTACAATGTAAAGCCAAGTTTCATGCCCCAAGTTTTCATGTGGATGTTCCTGTTCAGTTTGATATTTATCTGAAGGCTGACTGTCCACACCCCATTAGATTTTCCAAACTCTGCGTCAGCTTTAATAACCAGGTAATGGTATCATTTAATGTGTTTTCACTGTGTGTGTACATTATTGTAGCTTTCATTAAACTATATAAAATGAGTTTAGTAAGTTTTAGGTCTTAGTGGTTTTATAGTGTCAAGTGAACTTTAGCAAGGCCTATTTAAAAATGAATGAGCTTAAATTTCTAAACTTCTTGCAATTAAAGTATGCTTTTCCTACTTTTAATTTTTATTTTCATTTTCATTTCAGACTTAAGAAATCCAAGAACATTATTCTTAATTTTTATAATGTGTAACTTGAATTCCAAATAAGATATATTCTGTATGAATATAGCCTAATTTTCAAAATCATTTGCTTCATTTTTTAAATGCAGTTAGTTTTTGTTTATTGAACTAATGTATGTTTGTTTTTAAAAATACTGAAATAGCCAGGTGTGGTGGCACACACCTTTAATCCCAGCACTCAGGAGGCAGAGGCAGGGGGATCTTTTTGAGTTCAAGGCCAGCTTGGCCTACATAGTGAGTTCCAGGACAGCTGGGGCTACAAGGAGACCCTGTCTCAAAAAGACAAAAAAGAAAAAAATACTGAAATAGAATAAATAGACATGATCTGAAAAGTCAGTATGTGATCTTCACCTGTCTTGCCAGAGGTCCTCTTGGCTCGCCTCTGAAGGGGCCTAGACATTTTCTGTATGCATACATAAACAGTGTTTTCATACCATATGCATATGAACATTTTAACATGATATAACAGAGCCATGAGCTGGATTATATTCTAACTCTTTGTATACTCAGTTACCTTCTGGTCTCCTAGAAAGCAAATTAAGTCTTTAATCAACACATATTTATTGAGAGTTACAATATTCTTATCATTGTCATACCTGAAAGAAGTATTGTGTGTTCTTATATTAGAATGTAAGGAATTTTAGGGGTAGGGGCCAGGACTCATTCACAGATTGCCCAAGTAAATATGCAGATTAAGTTTCATAATATAGGCTAAAAGCAGAGTTACAGTGAACATGACAAAGAAAAGAAAGGAAGTTCCAAGAAACAGTCAAAGGTAAGTACAAAAAGATGAGACTGGGAGGATATGTTTGCTGAGGAGAAAACATTGTGCAGGAACAGGAGGACACGTGTTCATTGGTGAGCCAAGACAACAACCTTAGTAGACATGGAGGTTTTTCAAGGGCTGGGTGGTGAGAAGTGAGGTCAGGTAGCTTGCGGGAACCTCAAAGAGTCAAGCTGAAATGCATTAATCAAGCCTTTTAAAGATGTATTTTTTTGTTGGTCATAGTGATGCATCCCTTTAATCCCACCACTTGGGAGGCAGAGGTGGGTGGAGCTGAGTTGAAGGCTAAGCTGGGTCTACAGAGCGAGTTCCAGGCCAGCCAGGGTTATATAGTGAGTCCCTTTCTCAAACAAACCAAAAATAAATGTATTTATTGTTTTATTCATGTTCTTTTATTGGTTGGTGATAAAGAATTTGAGCTGTTTTGTATGAATTTATTTTTAAGAACTGAGAAATGCTCCTGTAATTGAACTAGATCAATCTGGGTCTCATGAAGATTAGTTTGTATTACCCCAAATCCTTACACAGGAATTCCTTCTAATTTGATGATGTAAAAGGAGGATTTGAGAAACTTTATTGTCAGAAAATAAAGAGAATGAAATGTCATGGAAACTAATTAGAGGCTGTTTTATATTAACCCAGGAACAAAATTGTAAGGATTTAGATTAGGGTTGGGGAGATTCTTCAGTGGGTAAGAACACATGAGGACCTGAATTAAAATCCCCAGCACCCATGTAAAATCAGCTGAGCTTAGCTTCAGGTGCCTGCAACCCCAGTGTTGAGGGGGCAGACAAAAATGGATCCTAGGAGCTTGCTGGTTATCCAGGTTCCGTGAGAAACCCTGGCCCAAGAATATAAGAGAGATTTAAATGTTTCAGAAATCAGGTTGTATGCGCTGAGCTGTTTTATTTTTCTGTGGCAGCAGGGAGTACATAAGCACGTGAGTTTAGCACCAGAACAATTCATTTTATACATTAACCCTTCATGATGCCTCGGTGGTAGTTGAGCTAGAACTGAATGTGCTCCAAAAGAATATAAGGTGGAAAATGATAGAGGAGATACCCAGCATCCTCCTCCCCTTCCACATAGCTGTGCGTACCTACAAATACAGGTGCATACACACACATAGACAAACCCAACGGTCGAGCAAATAGAGAAGATAAGGAATGGGCAGAGAATAAATAAAGCATCACTTTCTCAGGGACGTAAGTGTCTTAAAGTGGCTCTTGGAACCTTTCACAGTACAAGTCACAGCTGTTGATTGATCACCTTATGTGTGCAGTTATTTGGTAAATTACTTCCCTTACTGGTCTCTTAAGTGCCACAGGACAGGATTGGTTTGTTTGTGTACTGTTCTTTTTCCCCCTCACCATGAAATACTCCAAATGTGAAATTTGAGGGTCCACAGAGGTACTCTTATTTTACTTTTCTTTAACAGCCTCCTATTCTGTTTATTTTTTTTTAGAAAGAAGCATAAGCTCTTTTCATAATTAAAAACTGATATAAGAATGCTATTGTAGAATAGAATATTAACTTTAAATTTTTATTTGTATTCTGACCATACTCACTTTGAAATTCAAGATCATATCATAAGGTAAAAAGGAAAATGTGTGTTTTATAAGCATTGACCAGAAATGAAAATTGGAGGGGGGGTTATTATGAATCTTAAGATTGTATAAGAATTTTCTGTGAAGGTAATTCATCTGCTGTCATAGAAGGTTGCTCTTGGAAGGCCCTTATGCTTACTAATAGAAGAGAATGGTGACTCAATACATATAAGTAAAGAGTGTGCTTTTCTGAGGAGGTAGAAGCATTTCAGCATGGGACAAGCTGAGTTAAAGTGATGGTGGGTTTATTCTCTAGACAGCTATGCGTATAAGCCTGAGGTTAAGGAAATAGGCCAGACCAGGATAATTTTTGTGTTGGGGACCTGTAGTGCAAAGGTGGAGAAAATAGGTAAACTTGCCAGTGAAGTGAACATAAATAGCAAACAGAAGAAAGCCAATGGCCCAACCTTATAGGACCTCTGCATTAAAAAGATAAGGTAGGGGCTGGAGACATGGCTCAGTGGTTAAGAGCACTGACAGCTCTTGCAGAGAACCTGGGTTCGATTCCCAGCACCCACGTGGTGGCTACAAACCGTCCTTAACTCCAGTTCCAGGGGAATCTGAAGCCCTCTTCTGACCTCCGTGGCACTGCACAACACGGGTGCACTCACATACATGCAGGCAATACACTCATACACATAAAATAATAAATAAAATATTTAAAGAGATAAGCTCCAGTTCCGGGAATCTGAAGCCCTCTTCTGACCTCCGTGGCACTGCACAACACGGGTGCACTCACATACATGCAGGCAATACACTCATACACATAAAATAATAAATAAAATATTTAAAGAGATAAGGTAAAGAACAAAGGCCTCTTGAGGAAAAGATAGGAAGTAACCAAGGATGAGAAGCAGGAGGTGGTGGTGTCTCTGAAACCACGTAAAAAGAAAGCTGCAAGAAAAGGAGGTGAGGGGCTAGAGAGATGGCTCAATGGTTAAGAGCACTTGATGCTTTTGCAGAGGATTCAAGTTCAGTTCCTGGCACCCACATCAAGCTGCTCAGAACCACCTGTAACTCCAGCTCCAAGGGCTCTGATGCCCTCTTCTGGCCTCTGTGGGTACTCCCTCCCCCACATGAATACATACACAGACATGTGCACACATAAATAAATATTAAAAATATAAATCAGTACGGGGCTGGACAGATGGCTCAGCGGTTCAGAGCTCTGACTGCTCTTGCAGAGGCCCCAGCACCTACGTGGCAGCTAACAACCATCAGTAACTCCAGTTCCAGGGAATCCAGTGCCCTCTTTTGACCTTCACAGGCATTGCATGAAACCAGTGCACTTACATATATAGGCAACATACTAATACACATAAAATAAAAATAATATAAAATATTTAAATAAGTAGATAATGAAAAGAAAAGGAGGTGATATATGGCAGCTTTCAGTGCAACAAAAAACAAATCTTTGTTTCTCCTTCTGCAGAAGAGAGATGTAAATGTTTCAGAAATCAGGTTGTATGTGCTGAGCTGTTTTATTTTTCTGTGGCAGCAGGGAGAAGATAAGCACTTGAATTTAGCACCAGAACAATTCATTTTATACATTAACCCTTCATGATGCCTCAGTGGTAGTTGAGCTAGAACTGAATGTGCTCCAAATCCTTGGTGTTTACTTTTAGCAAAACAGCTGATGTTTGATGCTTGCACATTGTAACCCTTGCTTACTTCTTTTTAAGGAATACAACCAGTTCTGTGTAATAGAAGAAGCATCCAAAGCAAGTGAAGTTTTAGAAAATTTGACCCAAGGAAAGATGTGCTTAGTTCCTGGTAAAACAAGAAAATTGTTATTTAAATTTGTTGCAAAAACTGAAGATGTTGGAAAGAAAATTGAGGTTAGTTATGAAATTTGTTTACAAATTACTTAAATAACAAAAGTGGTTGTTATGTCAAAAATTTTAAATGATACATTCATATTAGTTTGGTAAGTTTCCTTCCAAATGTTTTTTGAGATCATATTTGTACTTAAAATTTTTGTTTCTGGGACTGCAGAGGTGGCTCAGTGCTTAAAAGCACTGACTGTTCTTGCAGAAGACTTTGGTTCTAGACCCAGCACCCACATGACAACTCATAACCATCCATAACTCCAGTTCCAGGGGATCTGACACCCTCCTCTGTCCTCCATGGGTACAGCATAATACGGGTGCACTTACAAACATGCAAGCATAACACTCATGTACATGAAATAAGAAAATCAATCAAATTTAAAAATTTTTTCTTAAAGAATAAGGTCCTGTGGGTGTAATGCAATTTTAGAATGCTTGTCAAGCATGCACAAGGTCCTGAGTTCAATCTCCAGCATGAGGGTAAAATTAGGGCATATACTGTACATAATACTCTATAGCTTTTGTACTTTATAGTATAATTAGATATTACTTACTGTTACTACGTAAAACCAATCTCAGTGTTTAGTGATTGAATAACCAAAGTCACTAAATAAACTGAAGGATTTCAAACACATTATTATTATCATTATTATTATTATTGCTATTTCCTTCAGCATCTACTAGTTGAGCATCAGTATGTCACAGATGTGACATCAGTACTGTGCCACGTGTAGTGTCATACCTCTACTGTCCAGGCTCTTAGCTGGAAGTTCAGGGTATGATCAGTGTTTTAAAGGTGCAGACATTGAGCTCTAGAGCAGTGAGTCAGGTCCCATCAAGGGTGAGAGTCTAACAGCAGGTGTAGTGCCCACTGTGTGTATCTAGGTGATCTTTACGTGCTGGTAGTCCTTAGTGTGGTTTTGCTGAGAGGAGATGATAGTAGGCAGGTATGAGATGACGTTTCTGACCCCCCTCCTTTTTTTCAGATTACTTCTGTGGATCTGGTTCTGGGCAGCGAATCAGGCAGGTGTGTGGTTTTGAGCTGGCAGGGAGGGGGAGGAGATGCTGCTTCCTCCCAGGAAGCCCTTCAGGCTGCAAGGTCCTTCAAAAGGCGGCCCAAGCTCCCTGACAATGAGGTTCACTGGGACAGCATCATAATCCAAGCAAGCACAATGTAAGTGGTCTTTGCAAAACAGATTGTTGACATCACCCTCTCAGTTCCTTCAAATACTTTGTGTACTTCTTTCTTTAAATTGGTTACTTAGCTAAGTTTCTTTTCAAAGGATCATCTCCAGAATCCCAAACATTTCTGTACATCTGCGACATGAGCCTCCTGCCCTGATGAATGAGATGTATTGTTTGATTGTAACTGTTCAATCCCATGAAAAGACCCATATCAGGGATGTGAAACTCACTGCTGGTTTAAAGCCAGGTAAGCATTCATTTTTAATCAGTATCAATCTGTAGGCTGGTGTAAAAGTAGTTGTGGTTTTGCATTGTTGAAATTTACTGTTTGATATTGGAATTTATTTGTAATAAATGAGATTAATTATACATCATTTTAATGTGAATTTTTCACCTTGTTTTTTGCTAATGACTTATTACTTGCTGTTTATTTTATATTATGGAAATGATGTTAAACAAAAAGCAAATTTGATTGATTGTCTTTAAAAAATTTGTTGTTTTATATATATATTATTATTATTTTTTTTAATTTATGGGTGTGGAGGGTTGCACATGCCACAGTATGTGTGGAGGTCAGAGGACAACTCCAAGAGTTGGTTCTTTGCACTGTGTTCTAGAGATTGAACTCAGGTTATCAGGCTTAGCAGCAAGTGCTTTTACTTGCTGAGACATCATGCCTTCCTACTGAGTGGTTTTCTTATTAGAGTTTAAAATGGGTAATTATGAGTAATTAATCAGACAACTTGCAACATCGACAGCACATTTGGCCTAGGAACTGCTAATAAAAATACAGTACAATGATGGTTCAAGAAATCTTACAATGGGGGATGGAGAGAAGTGATGGCTCAGGGGTTAAGGGTACTGGATGCTCTTTCACAGGACCTGGGTTCAGTTCCCAGCACCCATATGGCAGCTGTCTGTAACTCCAATTCCAGGGAATTCGATGCCCTTTTCTGACCTCTGTGAACATTTCATGCTCATGGTGTACTTAAATACATGCATACAAAACACTCTTACATATAAAAGTAAATAAATTTACATTTTTAAAGAAATTTTAAAAAGGAGACAAGAGTCTTGAAGATTAGGAGCATGGTGGCGGGTCATCAGAAGTTGACATTGACCAAGTGACAGCAATCATTGAGGCTGATCCTTTTACAACTATACATGAAATTGCCAAAGAAGTCAATATGAACCTTCAACATTAGGTGACATTTGAAGCAAATTGAAAAGGTGAAAAAGCTCCGTAAATGGATGCCTCATGAGCTAACTGAAAAATTTTAAAAAAATCATTTTGAACTGTTGCCTCTTCTATACAACAATGAACGATTTTTCAATAAGATAGTGACATGATATCAAAAGTGGACTGTATAGACAACTTGCTACACAACCTGCTGTGAAGATACTCCACAGCACTTTCCAATGACAAATTTGCACCAGTAAAAGATCATGGTCACTGTTTGGTGGTCTGCTGCCGGTCTGATCCATTATATCTTTCTCGATCTTGGAAAACCAGTACATCTGAGACATGTGTTCAGCAGATCAGTGAGATTCACTGAAAACTGCAACATTTGCAGTTGGCATTGGTCGACAGAAAGGGCACAATTCCTCAAAACGTCTGACCAAAGTTGAATGAACTGTGCTGTGACGTTTTCCTTGTCCACCACATTTACCTGATTTGTCAACTGACTACACTTCTTCAAGCATCTCATAGCCAGCAGAATGAAGAAAGTATCATTTGTCAAATCCCAAAGCACAGAATAAAACTCATTTCTTGTTCTCAATGGCAAAAAAAAAAAAAAAAGAAATGTGTTGACTATAATGGCTCCAAATCTGAGTAATAAAGACATGTTGAGCCTAGTTATAATGATTTAAAATGCACAGTCTGAAACCACAATTCCTTTTATACCAGCATAATAACAAGTAAACACCATCATAGGGTATGTATTTAAAGATGGTATAATATAGAGTTCTTCATATAATATTGTTATCATAGCAGTCTTAAAACACCGATATATTATCCTTCACAGGGCAGGATGCCAACTTAACTCAGAAAACTCATGTGACTCTTCAGGGAACAGAACTATGTGATGAGTCCTACCCAGCTTTACTTACAGACATTCCTGTTGGAGACTTACGTCCAGGGGAACAGGTGACCTTGGTCAACTGTGATTGGAGAAGAAATTAGTTTGTAGTTTTAAAAATAGCATAACCTAGGACTGAAAAGTGATTTAACTAAACTCACATACATTTATATATATATTTAAATGTATAAAATATCTTGAGCAATTTTTGTGCAAGGAATTTTTAAAACAGTCTTCTGATCGGCTACTTATCACCGATAAAATAACTGGTATCTATAACTGCACAGTAATCTCTCAGTTAACTTCTGTTTTCAAATCAGATAAAAAAAAATCCTTGGGAAGTTGAAGGAGATAAAAGATGGACTAGTGATTATCTCACTCTGGCTATGGCAATGTGCTCAGGGTTCTTGGTGGCAGAGCTTTGGGTAGTTATGTCAGTTACACTGTGACAGCCCATATAAAGAATTTTGCCTATATAAAATAAAATATTTAGTCATAAATTTCCAAAAGTTGAGAATGTTACCTTAAAATATTAGGAGGAAGTCTCTGAAATATTAAATTGTAACACTTACTTTGTTACAGCTAGAAAAAACATTATATATTCGCTGTGGAACAGTGGGCTCCAGAATGTTTCTTGTATATGTTTCTTACCTGATCAATACAACTGTTGAAGGAAAAGAAATTGTTTGCAAGTGTCACAAGGTATTTTTCAAACTTACTTGATAAAGTGTCGTATGCGAAGTTTTTCTGCTTTGTATTGTTTAGTTGGTATCTTGGTCTTGGCAGCCGTGTTGTTTCATCCTTTTCTTAGGAGTTGACTCTTCAGCCCAGCAGAGGAAAAGAACTAGCAATTTGGGATTATAGGTTGCTTTTTGTATAGGTTGTGGACCATGAGATATTTATAAATTATTGGGAGAGAAAAATTTCTCAAAAAGGCAAATAGTATTTCCTAATTGAGAAAGAAAGAGGCATGTAATATACTGTCAAAAATTTCACATAGCCAAAGGTCTTTTAGATGTGAATTAGAGATACACCACCAGTCTCATCACTTTATTTATGTTATCTTTTTGTTGTTGTTGTCTTTTTTTGAGACAGGGTCTCCTTGTAGCCCCAGCTGTCCTGGAACTCACTATGTAGACCAGGCTGGCCTCGAACTCACAAAGATCCACCTGCCTCTGCCTCCCAAGTGCTGGGATTAAAGGTGTGTGCCACCACGCCTGGCCACATTATCTTATTTTAACAATGATAAAACTGAGACTTAAAAAATCGATGTTTATTTGTGACTTTCCTAAAGCCACATTGCTATGCCTATGATCATATAGATGATAAACATGTGTCTTAGGTTAGAATCCATATCGCTTTCACATTACAGCTTGAATTTTTAACCAATGTGTTTTGATTTTGTGTGTGTGTGTGTGTGAGAGAGAGAGAGAGAGGTGCGAAGGTCAGAGAACAGCTGCAGGGGTCAGTTCCTCCTTTCTCCATTTGGGTTCTGGG
This sequence comes from Nannospalax galili, assembly GCF_000622305.1. Lineage (NCBI taxonomy): Eukaryota > Metazoa > Chordata > Mammalia > Rodentia > Spalacidae > Nannospalax > Nannospalax galili. The sequence goes on from NW_008355790.1 coordinate 921,801, forward strand.
GATTGAACATAGGTCATTAGGCTTGAAGGCAGAGCCAGGGGCCTTTGCCTATTGAGTCATATCTGGAGCCCAACATGACTTTTTATAGGTTCTTTACCAAGAGCTGGTTTATTTGTTTTGAAAGATTTAATAATCCCATGGCTTCTCACACAGTCTCCTAACAGGGAGGCTTAGGGTAGAGCTCCACAGTTAGACTTGGTGAAGTTTCTGCCTTTGTCACTTATACTCTAGCTATGTGACCTCTTCATCTTAAAATAGCAATCATTATAGAATTGGGTGATTATGAATGTTGAGTATAGCAGTGTGTGTGTGTGTCTGTGTCTGTGTGTCTGTGTGTGTGTCTGTGTGTGTATAGTGAGTACAGCAGTGCTTGCCACATTGCCTTGTTATTATTTTCAATCACAATGAGTCAAGGTGAGGTAAAAAAGCCCAGACTCTAGGCCTGTCTCGATTTGTGACCTTAGGCAAGTCCCTTTATTTTTCTTAACATCTGGTTCCTCCTCTGTAAAGTGGTGGTGCCTGCCCTGCCTGCTTCAGTAGATCCTGAGATTAAATAATGTAGGAGAAAGCACTTTGCTGTGTGAATGTTCAAAAGTCAAATAACTTATTAGGTCTTGTAGCTAAATTTTACTTCTGGGATGCGTGCACAGCTTCCGGCTCCCTCCTCCCACCGTCCTTATGACAAACCCAGATAATATTCCTCCAAACTATAGTTTGGGGAACCAAAGACTTTATTGGGCTTACTAACAGAGCAGAGGGTGGGGGTGGAAGTTACTTACAAATGTGTGGGCATGCATGGGCATCCTTCTGCCCCTCCTGTCCTACGGAGCGTATATAGTCAAATTAGTTTGTGATGACTGAAGCAACCTGATAAATCCCAGTTGGAGAAGAAGTCATCTGTCCACTGCTTGCCAGTCTAGCATGCCAGGCAGAGGACAAGTCTATACAGCAGGCTCTATGTATATTTTTAAATAAATATTATCTAGGAAGAAAACCCTTGCTTCTTAATGTATAACTTGAGATTATTTATTGATCACTTTTAGATTGTGTTTTGTATGTGGTCTAATTTCAAAACTTTATTTACTTAAAAAGATTTAAAAAACCATTGACAGTGCTCTTTAATTTTCTTGTAGGATGAAACTGTAACAATAGATACTGTATTTCCATTCGATGTTGCAGTTAAATTTGTTTCCACAAAGGTATGTTCCTGTGATGCATGGTGGGACTCATGTCAGTTATAGAAATTAAAAGAAAAAAATAAAATGGATGAATATAATTGCTGACCAACCTTTTGTCTTCCTTGATGGCAGTTTGAACACCTGGAAAGGGTCTATGCAGACATCCCCTTTCTGTTGATGACAGATATTTTAAGCGCCTCGCCTTGGGCCCTCACAATTGTGTCCAGTGAACTACGGCTTGCTCTGTCTATGACTGCAGTGGATCATCTGGAGTCCCAAGTGGACAGAGGTAAAACTTTGCATCATTCTCACTTAACAGTCAGATGTGCATAGGTGTGTTCATGTGTATTTGTGTGTGTGTGTGTGTGTGTGTGTGTGTGTGTGTGTGTGTAATTTAGCAAGGTAATAGCTTTTTGCAAAATGAGAGAACTTAAGATTTATAGTCCCAAAGTAAATGCACTTAGAATGAAGGTAGGAGTAGTATTATTTGCTGAAGCATATTTTATTTTAAAATATCAATTTTTTGTTTGTTTGGCTGGTTGGGTGGTTTTTGAGACAGGGTCTCCTGTAGTCAAATCTGGCCTTGAACTTGCAATGTAGTCAGGTTTGGCCTTGAATTCCTGACCTTCCTGCCTCCACCTTCCAGGGTTGGGATTCCCAGCATAAAAGATCAGCTTGCTTTTTTTTTTGGTCTTTCTGAGACAGGGTCTCTCTGTAGCCCCAGCTGTCCTGGAATTTACTATGTAGACCAGGCTGGCCTTGAACTCACAGAGATCCACCAATCTCTGCCTCCCAAGTGCTGGGATTAAAGGTGTGTGCCACCATGCCCGGCCAATTTGCTTTTTTTACTCTGAGGAAGTTACACTTTGAGAGGTAAACTTGAAAATAAAATAGGAATTTTTTTTGAAATTTTTGAAAGTTTTTTTATTGATTTGAAATTAATGTTTATTGTTATTTATAATTGGAAATGGGTCAAGCTGTTAATTAAATGGGAAAAGAGAAAAGTAGACTATAAATTTCCTAAACCACCCAAAATCACTAAAAGAATCCAGAAAGTATTCAACCCAAGACAACACCTATGCAATGTATTTTCCTAAATTATAAGAGATAATAAAAGTTAATTTGAATATTAACCCAAGAAAAATTATACTCAACTGTATGACAAGTTAAGTACTGTGAGGAAAAAAGAAAAAAAATCAAGATTTATGAAACCACATATCAACACAGTGTTTTGTTTACTACCTCAGAGCCGCGGTCCCTGGGCCACTGATTGTAGAGTTTTACTTGCTCTGATGTTGGCCATTTCCAGGATTCTGACTTGAGTTTCCTTCCTTCTCTCCAGGTCATCAGTTGCCATACAGTCTTAGACTGCCCACATTCCCTAGTCCAGGCAGAGGAGTCAGTATATAATCCAGGTTACAATGCAGAGAAAACTTGCTCCTTCACACCCATAGCAGCCCCACACCAAGTTTTGGGTTGTGTCTTGACTCCATCTTCTCACCTCTGCCCTCACTACCAGCCTTCCCCCTTGCCCAGTTTCTTACTTCTTAACTAGGTTCCTCCTTGCCAACATCATTTCCCTAATTTGCCCTTCATATTGATTCCAAAAATACCCTGAACTTGTCATTACTACGTAGAAAGCTTTCTCAGACTAGATTTTATCCAGTCGGGTACTGGATAACCTTCCCAGCGTCTTTTACACTATTCCCTCTCCTTTTGCTTTGCGCTTTCCCTGACTTCAACCAAGGCAGACTTACTATATTTCATGGACTTGAACAGGTCACCATTTCTGTCTACAACCTTCTCGCTTGCCATTTCCCTCCTGCTGCACCTTTGTGTGCGCTTCAGGACTTGGGTACACCTGGACTTTGTGATCCTCCCAAGCAAGGCATCACTCTTCCTTCTTGTACTCTGTGGTATTTTGAACATACTTCTTTTGTAACACACCATTACATTGCAATTATTTTTTGACGTATGGCTCTCATAACAGACTGTGTGTCCCTTGACAGCCACAGCTCTCTTTTTTTTCTTTATATTGCCAACATTGCTTAACGATTACACATTAAGTTGCATTATTTCTGGTTTGAACTCCTGGTATATTAGTGTTTTATTGTTGCTGTAACAATGATCGCCAAGTTAGTGGCCTAAAACAATACCAATTTCTTATCTTCTTAAATTCTGGAGGTTGGAAATCCTAAAAAATAATGTGTTCATTCTTAAGATTCTAGGGAAGAATCATTTTCTTTACCTTTTCCAACCTCTAGGAGCCACTTGTGTTTTGGCTCATGGTTCTTTATATCTTTTTTTTTTTCTTTGTCTTTGAGATAGGGTCTCCCTGTAGCCCCATTTGGCCTGGAACTCACTATGTAGACCAGGCTGGCCTTGAACTCACAGAGGTTCTCCTGCCTCTGTCTCCTGAGTGCTGAGATAAAGGGCATGTGCCACCGTGCCCATCTAGCTCTTTATATCTTAAGAACCAAAGTATAGCACTTTTTGACCCTAACAATAATTATTAATAAACATCTAGGTTGTTTTGGTTAACTTAGCATTTAGGGAGAACTTCAGGAAAGTGTAATATAAATGGTATTTTGTTTTTCGATTTATTTATTTTTTTAATATTTTATTATTTTTATTTTATGTGTATGAGTGTATCACTTGCATGTATGTGAGTGCACCCTTGTCGTGCAATGCATGCGGAGGTCAGAAGAGGGCTTTGGATTCCCCTGGGACTGGAGTTAAGGATGGTTCGTAGCCGCCATGTAGGTGCTGGGAATTGAATCTAGGTCTTCTGCAAGAGCAGTCAGTGTTCTTAACCACTGAGCCATCTCTATATTTATTTATTTTTAATTTATGTGTATAAGTGCTATACCTGCATGTGTGTAAGTGCACCCATGTCATGCAATGCCATGGAGGACAGAAGAAGGTGTTGGATTCCCTGGAACTAGGGTTTCAGATGGTTATGAGCTGCTGCCGTGTTGGTTCTGGGACTTGAACCAAGGTCTTCTGTAAGAGCAGTCAGTGAGTGCTCTTAATCACTGAGCCATCTCTCCAGCCCCTACTTTAAATGCTTTAAAGTAAATTTAAGAACTAAGAAATAATATTGCAGCCCAATAAATTTGAAAAATGTATCAGCTCAGACCACTGAAAATGGCTTTTTTTTTTAATCTTTTTGAGACCCTGTAGCCCAGCTGGCCTGGAACTCACTCTGTAGACCTGGCTGCCTTTGAATTCACAGAGATCTGCCTGCCTCTGCCTCCCAAGTACTGTGATTAAAGGCATGCACCACCACACCCGGCCTTGGAAATGGCTTTTATAAAAACCATACCATTCGGGTTGGAGAGATGGCTCAGTGGTTAAGAGCACTGGCTGCTCTTACAAGGCAATTGGAGTTCTGTTCCCAGTCCCCACATGATCCGAGGCCCTCTTCTGACCTCCCGGGGCACTGCAGGACACAAGGGCACTTACAAATATGCAGGGAATATACTCACACGCATAAAAAGTAAAAATAAAAAATATAATATTTTTTTTTTTTTTGGAGAGATGGCTCAGTGGTTAAGAGCACTGGCTGCTCTTACAAGGCAATTGGAGTTCTGTTCCCAGTCCCCACATGATCCGAGGCCCTCTTCTGACCTCCCGGGGCACTGCAGGACACAAGGGCACTTACAAATATGCAGGGAATATACTCACACGCATAAAAAGTAAAAATAAAAAATATAATATTTT
>NW_008355790.1:933019-937202 GCF_000622305.1 Nannospalax galili
TCCAGGGTCAGATCTCCATTAATCTAGTCTAGTCTTCTTCTTTGGAAAACCATAAAGCTGTCAACCTAATGTTTAGGAATATTGATAACTGTTTCAAAGTTGCAATCACAAATTTGCTACAATTGGCATTAGCTAGACACCTTCACCCACTTGTGTTTAAAGACTGACATTTTGAGCTGTAGAGTGCTGAAAGGTAGAGAAATTTTTATTTATATGGATTTTGTCACCAAGGAGTTTACTATAAAACTGGTAAAAAGGAAATCTTCTTGTACAGAGAGGTGAGTAGCAACACGAGGGAGTTATGGGGTAGTGAGTAATGTGCTTCTATTTGAGTGAGATCAAGAGTAAATGAATAAGAAAGCCAGAATTTCTCAAAATAACATTTTCAGTACTTTGACAGTAACTGAAGTTTTCTCTTTTCTTCTTTATGCCAAAATATTTCTTTTAGAGACATGAAATAATTTTGAAAAGAAAAATAATTACTATGGGGCATCATTTTGTCTGCACACTCACCCTATTTATCACTTTTAGTAGGGCTTTGTTGCAGACATAGATACCTCCATTGGTTTTGTGTGTGTGTGGGGGGGGTGTGTGTGGGTGGGTGTGGGTGTGTGTATGTATGTGATATGTATGCATATGTATACAGGTGCATGTGTCCACGTGCACATTACGACGCCAGAGGAGGGCGTCACATGTCCTGTTTTATTATTCTCCACTTTATTCCCTTGGGACAAGGTCTCAATGAATCTGGAGCTAGGCTAGCAGCCAGCAAGCCCCAGCAGGCCTCCTGTTTCCATCCCTCTCCAAACCAGGATGATAGGTACACATGTGGCCATACCCAAATTTTACTTGGGCGCTGGGGATCCAAACTCAGGCCCTCATACTTGCATAGTAAGTGCTCTTACCTGCTGAGCCATTGCACCAACCTCCCCACTGGTTTTTACTGTAATGAATAATTAGCCGAAATACTGGACTTTATGACTTTGAAAAGGTATCTTGACATCTTTGAGCCTTAGTTTCTAAGTTTCTAAAATTAATTTATAAACTATTCCTTTGTTGTATTATTTGAGGGTGAAATTCTCATAGATGAAAATTCCGCAAAAGGTTAATAAGAATTCTTTCTTGTAGTTATCTTACAGACAGGAGAAAGTGCTAGTGAATGCTTCTGTCTTCGTTGTCCATCCACTGGGAATATTGAAGGTGGAGTAGCAACTGGACATTACACAATCTCCTGGAAGAGGTAAAAATTGTATCAACTCTGACTCTTCAGTGTTTGTGCTACTGCTGTCACTGTTTGTCATTAGCATTTATTGTGCAGAAGAGCACAGAGTGGAAGCTACATCAATTCATGTGATCACTGTGTTAAAATGACAAAGATAGCGCTATTAAAAAGCATCAAGTGAAACTCTCTCATTTATAAAGTTACTCACATAGAAAATCCAAGGGGAGGGCCGGGCATAGTGGTGCATGCCTTTAATCCCAACAGAGGCAGGCGGATCTCTGTGAGTTCAAGGCCAGCCTGGTCTACATAGTGAGTTCCAGGACAGTCAGGGCTACAAGAAGACCCTGTCTCAAAAAGACCAAAAGGAAACCCAAAGGGAGGGTCTAGTAAAGGGTGGGTAAAGGTGCCAGCTGCCAAGCCCGACAACCTGAGTTTGATCCCTGGGATCCACTTGGTGGAAGGAGAGAACGAGAACTGATTCCCACAAGTTGTCCTCTGACCTCCACATACATGTCATGGCACACATATGCTCACATACACACAAATGCACAAAAAAATTTGAAAAAGAAAAAGCCAAGGCATATGCCACCACACCCGACACAAGCTGTCATTTCTGTAGCATCCAAAATTCTGTGATACCTAGGAGTACACTTAATTTTTTTTTAGTATTTTATTTATTTTTATTTTATATTCACAAGTGTATTGCCTGCATGTATGTGAGTGCGCCCATGTCGTACAGTGCCGCGGAGGTCAGAAGAGGACTTCGGATTCCCCTGAAACTAGAGTTAAGGACAGTTTGTAGCTGCCATGTGGGTGCTGGGACTTGAACTCAGGTCTTCTGCAAGAACAGTCAGTGCTCTTAACTGCTGAGCCATCTCTCCAGCCCAAGTACACTTAATTTTAAGAGGATCATTCTCGGGGCTGGAGAGATGGCTTAGCAGTTAAGAGCACTGGCTGTTCTTGCAGAGGACCAAATTTGAATCCCAGCATCCACATGTTCTTAACCACTGAGCCATCTCTCCAGCCCCCACTCTTGTGTTTTTTGATAGCATTGCACAACACAGGTGCACTTACATACATGCAGGTAGAACACTCATACACATAAAATAAAAATAAATGAAAATGTTTAAAAAAGTATCATTCTCTTTATGGAGAAAATTATAGAACCTTACCTAAACAAAAAAGATAATGGGTAATCTTAGATTTATTCTTTTAAATTATTCTATAGATTTATTGTGGTTCTTACGTTAATTTCAACTTTTTTGACATAAACTAATGCTCATTTCTAAAATTTTATGTAAGGCAAAAAGTTAAAAAATAATCAAGATGCTTCATAAAAAGAGCTAGGCAGATCTGTGTTCTCTTCTAAGGCTTACTGTGAAGCCATGGTGCTTAGCAGGGAAATATTGGTTAGTAGTCTGTTAATAAATGGTGGATCAGAAGAGTCTAGAAGCAGCTGTGCAGCTCCACATGTATGAAAATGATGTCCATGGACAGCTTTGCAGATCAGCTGAGAAGGGGTGAATTCTTTATCATTGGTACAAAATAACTGTCCATTTTGAAAAAAATTAGTTGCCTGCTGCATATTATATATAAATATTCATTCCAAATGTATCAAACATCTAATTGTAAAAAGCAAAATCCTGTTACTTTTAGTAGAAAATAGAGAATTGCTTTATGAACTTAGAGTAGCAATTTCTTTTTTGGTCTTTTTGAGACAGGGTCTCCCTGTAGCCCCAGCTTACCTGGATTCACTATGGAGACCAGGCTGGCCTCAAACTCACAGAGATCCACCTGCCTCTTCCTCCCAAGTGCTGGGATTAAAGGCAGAGTAGCAATTTATTCCTTTTTTTAACTTTTAAAAAAATTTATTGAGAATTTCATACATGCATATAAGGTGTTTTGATCAAATCCACGCCCACGTCCTCCCCTCCAACTCCTTTCATATCTCCCCATTACTTTTTCCTGAACAACTTTATATACTCTTTTTTTTTAAATGGGGCTTTTTGCTACTCTAACATTCCCCCCTCTGAAGAGGTAACCCTAAAAGCTTTTAGGGATTAGCTAAGAGCTTCCAAATACTTTTGACATTTTTGGCCTTTGGAGCAGCATGTTGCTAAGAGGCTAAAGACATTTTGATTTTTATCTAAGAAACTGGCTACTTTTCTTTGGGGTCTTTTTACCCTAACTGCTTAGCCAATTCCTACCTCCTATTCTTATTACACCATCCTCTGAAGAGGTTACCCAAATTGCCAGTAGGGAATAGGGACACAGACCACTCTGGCTTCTTCCATGCTCAACAGGGACGCAGGGTGAGGCGATTGGGGTACCCCTTCAGTGGGTCTATCTAAAAGACTCCCAAATTGTATAACTCTTATCTGTAGGGAAAAAAGAAAGTCCTTGACTGGTGAATAGGGGATGTGAAGGAGAAGTAAAGGTAAGAGAGGTTAGCATTACAAGTTCCAGACAGGGAACCAGAAAAAAGTCAGAACAGGGCAAATTTCAAATGTTTATATCAGAGTCCATTGGAATTTCTCTATGAGAGCTTCCTAAAGCATCCCTCCATTGGGTTCCTCCTCATTTTTCGAGAACTCGATAGACTCAGTATTTGTTTTCAGGCACTTTGATATTGTTAGAGTGGCTAGAATCAGTGTCAGTTCACTCTCTAAGGCTTCTAGATAAAAGGAGAAAACAAATTTAGTCATCATTTTAGAACAATAGTGGGTTGTCCTCCCTTAGCTACTGGTGGGCATTACAGTATTGCAGACCAAGATTTGAAGTCTTACATCTGAGCAGCACTTTGTGATTAGAAACAAAATCAATGAGAAATAATTGTCTAAATAATATTTTATATGGACTTAAATATAATCTCTAGGAAGTGTAAACCCTTGAACTCTTTTTTTTCTTTTCTAAAATATATTTTATTATTTTTATTCTATGTGTATGAGTGTATTGCCTGCA
>NW_008355790.1:937218-944992 GCF_000622305.1 Nannospalax galili
AATTTATTTTTACTCTTAAGGTCATTTGAGGATCTGTTCCTCAGGGGTCACAAGGGCTTGGGAGGAGCCCCTGGCTCCTTCTACCAATTCTGTTTACATGAAGATCAGTCAAAGGTCCTACTTGACCATGGCTGGCTTCACTTGGAAGCGTGGAGGAAATGTTTCCTCTGTGTTGACCCTCCTCTTTGTAGACTGGACACTGGTTCAAGTCCATCTGGTGGGGTGTCCATGGCCTCCCTGAAAAAGAGGACAGGTGACTCACCACAGCCACAGGACATTTTGAGAGATGCTCCATAGTCCCCTGAAACTTAGTTGACCTTGGAGGGCGAAGAGCAAAAACTGTCCTTTAAGTCCCTCTGACCAGATTAGCATAGACCTCAAAGTGTAGCTGTTAAACATCCGAAAAGGTTAGTTCCACCAGCCTGGTAATAATAATTTCTTTAAGGCACAAAAAATACAAATCTAAAATGGATTACTAAAGTTAAATTTTAAATTAACTGTAAAAAACATCATAAAGAAAATGGAAAAGTAAAATGTAAAATTGGAAAATATCTTTGCAACTTGTGTGACTGACAAGGATTAGTATTCATGTTTAGAACATTTGGAAATCCTGCTGAGTGTGATGGAACAAACCTTTAACCCAGCACTTGGGAGACAGAGACAGGCAGATCTCTGTGAGTTCAAGGCCAGCCTGGTTTACATAATGAGTTCCAGGCCAGCTGGGGCTACCTGTCTCAGAAAGACAAAAAAGAAAAAGAACTTTGGAAATCCTAAGAAACCTGTCACAAAGTGGAACAGAATGTTTGAGTAGGAGGCTTAAATTAATCTGTGGAAGCCAGACAGCCATGTTGAGAGAAGCCCAGCCTCCCTAGCAATTGGGAAATAATAAGCTAAAACTGCATTAAGGATTTGTATTCCCCCTACTTACCAAAAGGGTTAACAGTTCCAAGTGTATTGAAGATGTTCACTATGAATTAAAAGTTTGTTTCAAAATCTATTAGGCAGTGCTGGGTAAAACTGAAAATGTCCATCACCCTCCATTCCTAGAAAAGGTCCTGAGCGTATATATACACAAAGGATATATATGAGACTATGCCTAACAGCACTGGTTATAGTAGTTACAACAACAACAGATCTGTAAAACAAACAAAACAAAACAATCCAAATCCAAAGACAAAACAGGAAAAAGCTAAATATTCAATAGGAAAGTGAACAGATTTTGATCCACTCTAACAGTAAGATACAATTTATTAGTGAAAGTGAATAAGCCAGAGGCACACTTGTCAGCATCTCAGTGTAAAGTGAACAAAGCAAGCAACAGTTTAGATATTGACAAATTGTATGTATATAGTATTGAAAAATAGGTAAAACGTACTATATGCTTCTTAGTACTACAGATTTGAAAACTATAAAATACATCTTAGACACCATACTTTTTAGTGATAATAAAATGTTTTAATCCTTCACTTTGCACTATGAACCTGAAGTGAGTTCTAATTATGCCCTTTGAACGTGGTCTGGGGCCACCTTGAGATTATCCCAGGGAAGTAAGGGAGGTTTGTGTCACAGTGTGAGTCACTGTGGTACTTTGCATTGAGGAAAAACCCTGCTCTGCAAACACTGAATCAAACTGTTGATAGCAACACAACCCCTGCCATGTCTCCCAACAGTCACATGGCACATCTTCTAACATCTGCTCACTGAACATTCAAAAGTGGAATTCTGAAAGCTCTTCTCAACAAAATTTCATTGGCAAAGCTTGGGAAAATTGACAGTTTCTATTTCTTTTGAAACTAGTTGATACAGACACATTTCCTGTATTTGATGTATGAGCTTTTTACGTAAGTGTGAGTCTCAAGCTGACCTTTTCTGCTACAGGGCTTCAGCTGGGAAAGACATCCCCTCCATCAGCACCGTCATCACCCTGCCACATGTGATTGTCGAAAGCATCCCTCTCCATGTGAATGCAGGTAACAGGAATTCTGGTGTTACTGACCAAAAGGCTTCAATGATAATACTTATTTTAGCTTCTAAGAGTTAGTTTTTAAATTTTCTGTTACGAAAAATGGGTAATATCTGTAAAAGTTATATTACTACCCCTCCATGATCCTCCTCCATTATTGTGAGACAAATCCCACTTATTATTTCATCCATAAATATTTCAATATGACTCTGCAGGACTGGCTTTTTCCAAACACAGTCATGTCATTACTGTGACTTAAAACTAACAGTGGATTCATAATATCAAATTCCAGTGTTGAAATTTTCCTAACAGGCTGAGTGTGGTGGTACACACCTTTAACCCCAGCACTCAGGAGACAGAGGCAGGTGGTTCTCTGAGTTCAAGACCAGCCTGGTCTATATAATGAGTTCCAGGCCAGCTGGAGCTACAGGGAGACCCTGTCTCAAAAAGAAGAAAAAAGAAATTTTCCTAGTTGACTCAATGTTTTTCTGTTTTAAGGTCTTTGCAGCACAGTTAACACAGGAGCCACATACTATCCATCTATACCTGTAGGGAGGCTGGCTTCTTGTCTCCTTTAGCCTTCTTCCCCTCTAGTACTAATCCCTCATCACTCTCTTCCCACACCCCCAACCCCCACTACTTCCATCTTTTCCTCCTCTACTTTCTCTTTTCCTTGCTGTTTACTGAAGTAACCAGGTTGTTTGGTAGGATCTCCAGAAGCTGGATTTTGCTGATTGGATGATGCCATTTTTAAGTGCTTTTCTGTCCCTATAAAGTGGTATACATCAGGCTTGATCAAATTTGGGTTCAAATATTTGACAAGAATATATGTCTCCCATTAAGGGGTATACAATCAAATTTCCCTTTCTCCCCATCCCCATAGAATCCCATGTAGTCCAGGCCAGTCTCAGATTAGGAAGCGTATAGTATCTATCATGTTTTCAGACCTGCCCCCAGCCCCACTCTTTTTTTCTTGACCTTTTTGAGACAAGGTCACATGAAGTTCAAGCTAGCCTCAAAGTCACTATGTAGCCAAGGCTGGCCTTGAACTCAGCTTTTCTACTTCTGGCTCCCAAGTGCTTGGATTACAGGTGTGCACCAACATGTGCCTGGTTCATCTTTCTTTACTGAATACTTCCATCAAGAGACACTTTATCAGCTGTCACCATAATATGTATAGTAGCTTTGAAAATAATATAATTGGAAGAGCACAGAGACTATTAGCTGGCCTCAGCAAGGATGACACACAAGTTCCTATGCATTCTGGATTTCTGTCAGGATAAAAGACAGAACTCCAGGAAAAAAAGTATATATCTGAGTGAATCAGTTGAAGTTTTACTTAATTTCAATAAAATACAACTTTTGCTTATTCTGGTTTAGGGACCATGATTAATATTTTAGGAGACCTTTTATAGATCTGTAAACTTACTTATAAATTATAATTCAGTCTGTCAGTTGTCTTTAGGAGGCTTTCTTCTTAGCCTGTGTTATCAATCCTTTGCTATTGCCCAACCAGAAACTGTTCTTAGCAAAGCTATGACTTATGTGTTGTTACCTTGTCTATTGAACAAGGTAAGAATGCAGAAGTTTTTGTTTAACCAAGGGAACTGTGTTATCTTTCTCTATAGATCTGCCATCATTTGGGCGTGTCAGAGAGTCCTTACCTGTCAGGTATAATTTACAGAATAAGACCGACTTGGTTCAAGATGTGGAAATTTCTGTGGAGCCCAGCGATGCCTTCATGTTCTCAGGTCTCAAACAGGTACAGTCATCGCTCTTGGTACTGCTTGTATGATCACAAAAGTGTGGCCATGAAAAGAACTTGAGTTTTTTTTTTTTAATCAATGAACCTATTTGTTACTTTGGTAGTAGTAAATTTTTAAAAAAATGTTCAACTTTCTGTAGAGGTTGATTATCTTTTTCACATCAAGAGGAGACATATGGTTCTTACTCCTTTATAAACCCAAGTTCACTGATTATTGGTCTGGATTATAACAACATGTTAGAATTCCTGAAGAATGTAGATCCCTTCTATTACTGAGGGGTATGTGTGCATACCTTGATTTGGGGCTTGGAAGTACAGTCGCACAAGGTTCAAAACTTGCTTTTCCTTCTGAACCATCTGTGAAACTAGAAATTTTGATCTTATATAGAATTTCCCTTCCTCTGGAATGTCTAGGTAAAATTTTGTGCATATACTTAAAAATAAAATTTTCAACCTTTCTTATTTGTTCAATCAAATAAGGTGGAAAAGTTTATCAGTTTTTAAAATGAGTAAATCTGGTACTCATCAAAAACATACTTCACAGGGAGTACTGCCTACACAGAATGTTGACAGACACCCCACAATTGTCAGCACGTATCTTTATAAATAAGGGCTAGGTGTTTTTTGTTTGTTTGTTTGTTTGTCTTTTGTTGAGACAGGGTCTCCCTGTAGCTCCAGCTGGCCTGGAACTCACTATGTAGACCAGGCTGGCCTTGAACTCATAGAGATCCACCTACCTCTGCTGGGATTAAAGGCATGTGCCACCATGCCCGGCAAGAACTAGTTTTAATTTTAGGAATACATTTGTCTTAACACATGCATGTGTCTATTCTGAACAAATCAGCTTTGCCATGCATATTTGGAATTCTTATTGTTAAGTGCACAATTGAATCAAGTATGAAATATGTTATACATCTAGGCACCATTTTAAATTTGGGACCCAATATTAAACATACCAGCTTTTGGAACACTATGCCTGTGTTATCCCTGACAGATGTATACTTGTTTCTCATTTACAAGTGAATAAGCTTTTTTCAATATATCTGTTTACAAATAGGTACAAACTATAACAATACCAAAATTTTACAAGTTTATATTTTTTCTAGTTCTTTTTCTTTTTTATTGTGTGTGTAGGCAGGCCATACGTTCATGTACCGGGCTCACCTATGGAGGTCAGAGGACAATTACTGGGAGTTTAATTCTCTCCTAATACTATGTGGGACCTGGAGAGCAAACTCAAGTCAACAGGCTTATATGCAAATGCTTTTACCCACTGAGCCATCTTGGCAGCCCTGAAAGTATTGAGATTTCTGAATACTTTTTTCCCCTGAAGTTGTTTATGTTAACATTAGAGTAAAATCTCTAAAAGAAAATAACTGTAAGCAACTAGTTGACATTTTTTGACAAAATATAAAGAGCCGCTTCTTAGCAAATTACCATGTTATATTTTGTGAACACAAGATATACCTGGTCTAAGAAACAAAATTATAACCTGGCTATTGTTCTTATTCTTTTTTGTTCTGCTTTGTTTTTGAGACAGCATCTCCCTGTAACCCCATCAGGTCTGGAATTTACTATGTAAATCAGGCTGGCCTAGCTCTCACAGAGTTCTGCCTGCCTTTGCCTCTGAAGTGCTGGGATTATAGGTGTGTACTACAATGCCTGGCCCATGGTTTTATTCTTAAGAAGGGATGAGTTGCCTTTTAGATCTTGGTAGAAATTGAGAAATGATGCATGTGTCATATAATACATTTCATCCTCCTGTTGATCTAATTCACCCATGCATTTTGGAAGGTAGAATAGAAGAGAGGGTGCCTATTTCATAGGAGGGATTTGGGTGCCCATCTTTTGTAAAACACTGAGGGGTGATGATATACACGTAACAATATATACAACAAGTCATATGTGGTGACCTTTATTCTCTAACTTTTTATGATTAGATTCGATTACGTATTCTACCTGGCACCCAACAGGAAATGTTATATAATTTCTATCCTCTGATGGCTGGGTACCAGCAGCTACCATCTCTCAACATCAACTTGCTTCGATTTCCCAACTTCACAAATCAGCTGCTCAGGCGTTTTATACCTACCAGTATTTTTGTAAAGGTAAGGCTTAGAAATGTTCTGCTTTTTAAATTCATTGCCTCCAAAGCAGATAGAAACTTCATAAATAATATCTTGAGACTAGTGGTAATGGTTTTCACTGTCTTATGAAAACTATTACCACTTCCTTGATACTGTCTTACAGGGTCTAAATTCAAAGATTTTTATTCCCTTAGATAGTGATTTATCTTTACAGTATCTTTGGACATGCTTTTTCTTTGACATGTTAAAGTATGTTTCCAAATTGCAGTTTATAATTAGTTGGTTTTTTTTTTTAATTTTTCTTTGTTGTTTTTTGTTTTTTGTTTTTGAGACAGGATTTCCCTGTAGCCCCAGCTGACCTGGAACTCACTGTGTAGACCAGGCTGGCCTCAGTCTCACAGAGATCCACCTACTTTGCCTCCTAAGTGCTGGAACTAAAGGCATGCGCCACCGTGCCTGACTCAGTTTTTATCAGATGGATTAACTTTCTAACTATCTTTAAACTTTCCTAATTATCTCTTACCTCTTTAATACAGGATTTAGATCTCTTCTGAAAATGGTCAGCTCTTAGAAATTATATTCTAAGTTAATGTGTAAATTTTACAGAATTTCTAGTGTCCTACAGTGGTCATAGTCTGTAAGAGTGAAGATCAGGACAAGTGTTCGGTTTAGCTCAGCATGCCCTTCTGATGCACACAGACTAGGAAATGAGTACATTTCCGGATGCCTTAAGTTTGGGCTGTCCTTCCACACAGCTGTTGTTTTCCTCTGGAACTCTACTTACATGAATGTGTATGAATTCTGGGAGGCATATTTTAAGTCAATACCTCCATTTGGAATGAGTGACATTGCTTGTACCTTCCTTTTGTCTTATTCAAGTTTTGTGGAACTTCTCTTTGTTGGGAATTTGCTAATTATAAATTGGTCTGTACTGATATCCCCACATTCTTCTTTGTCTTTTTTTTTTTTGGTCTTTTTGAGACAGGGTCTCCCTGTAGCCCCAGCTGTCCTGGAACTCACTATGTAGACCAGGCTGGCCTCGAACTCACAAAGATCCGCCTGCCCCTGCCTCCCAAGTGCTGAGATTAAAGGTGTGCACCACCACGCCTGGCTCTTCTTTGTCTTTCTAAACTTACATATACAGCATTTTTTGTCTATAAAAGATAATTTTATTAACCCTTTCAAGTTCCTATCCTATACTGTACTTTTAAATTATAAAAGAAAATCTTATGGTGAAGGATGTGGTAGTATTTGCCTTGCATTTATGAGCTCAGGGTTTGATCCTCAGCACCAAAAATAACAATAATAATAATCTCATAATTTTAGATCTTGTGTTGAAGGGGATTTATAAACATTGTTACCTGATCACTTTTTTTTTTTTTTTTTTTTTTTTTTTTTTTTTTTTTTGGCAGAGCATGAGAGCATCTCTAAGGCCGGTTCTTGAATGCTCACTGTGTACGAGACAGGCTTTGAACTCACAGAGATCCGCCTGCCTCTGCCTCCCAAGTGCTGGGACTACAGGTGTGCACCACCACGCCCAGCATAAAAAGTGGGCTTGTCTGGGATGATCACTTTTTTTTTAAATAAATAATTTATTGAGAACTTCATACATGCGTATAAGGTGTTTTGCTGAAATCCATGCCCACTCCCTCCCCTCCAACTCCTCGCATATCTCCCATCACTTTTTTCTGATAACTTCAAGTTCGTTCGTTCGTTTCTTTCTTTCTTTCTTTCTTTCTTTCTTTCTTTCTTTCTTTCTTTCTTTCCTTCTTTCTTTCTTTCTTTCTTTCTATGGGGCTTTTTGCTACTCTAATGTTCCCCCCTCTGAAGAGATAACCCTAAAATCTTTTAAGGATTAGATAAAAGCTCTCAAATACTTTTGACATATTTGGCCTTTGGAACAGAGTATGTTGCCAACAAACCCAAGGACATTTTGACTTTTAGCCAAGAAACTGGCTA
>NW_008355790.1:945138-946752 GCF_000622305.1 Nannospalax galili
CATATCTCCCTTATTAAGGCCTGTTTCCTACTGTTCTTCCCTTCAGGTTATTTCTTTTCCTTTACCTCCCTGTTTCCTTTCCATCGTCCTGGTTCCTGTAGTTATGTCTGGTTGCATACTTATTTATCGGAGTCTGGTTCTAGGATCCACATATGAGGGAGAACATACATCGATTTTTTTTCTGAGTCTGTGTTACTTCATTTAGTATAACAGTTTCTATTTCCATCTATTTACTTGCAAATTTCATGATTTCATCTTTCTTTACTGCTGAGTAAAACTCCATTGTATAAATGAACACCATTTTCATTATCCACTCTTCAGTTGAGGGATACTTAGGTTGCTTCCAACTCTTAGCTTTTGTGAAAATAGCAGCAACAAACATGGTTGTACAAGTATCTCTGAAATAGGATGAGTCCTTTGGGTATATGCCAAGGAGCAGTATAACCGGGTCATATGGTAGGTTCACTTTTAGTTTTTTAAGAGTTCTCCACGCTGTTTTCCATAGAGGCTGCACGAGTTTGCAATCCCACCAGCAGTGAATGAGCATTCTTCTTTCTTCACATCCTCTCCAGCATTTGGTATCATTTGTTCTCTTGATCCTAACCAGTCTGATTAGGGTAAGGTGGTACCTTAGGGTGGTTGTAATTTACATTTCCCTAATTACTAACGATGTTGAACACCTTTTGAGCTGTTTCTTAGCCATCTTTATTTCTTCCTTTGAGACCTCTTTGTTTAGATCTTTAGCCCATCTTTTAATTGGGTCATTTGGTTTCTCGCTTCTTTGTTTTTTGAGTTCTTTGTATATTCTGGATGTTAAACCTCTGCCAGTTGTGTCACTGGTAAAGATTTTTTTTCCCATTCTGTGGTTTTCTCTTCACTTTTTTGATTGTTCCTTTGCTGTACAGAAGCTTTTTAGTTTGATGAGGTCCCACTTGTTGATTGCTGACCTTAATTCCTGAGCAACTGATATCCGATTTAGAAAATCCTTTTCTACTCCTCTATCTTGTAAGTTACTGCCAATATTTTCTTCTGTTTTAGAGTTTCAGGTTTCACATTGAGGTCTTTGATCCATTTGGAGTTGACTTTTGTGCAAGGTGAAAGATAAGGATCCAGCACCATTTGTTGAAGATGCTATCTTTCCTCCATTGTGTGTTCTTGGCACCTTTGTCTAACATCATGTAGCTGAAATTGCATGTACTTGGGTTTGGACCCTCACTAATGCTCCACTGGTCTATGTGTCTATTTTTGTGCAGTACCATGCTGTTTTTATGACTATAGCTTTGTAGTATACTTTGAGGTCTGTTATAGTAATCCCACCAGTGTTGCTCTTTGTGCTCAGGGTTGCTTTGGCTATCCAGGGTCTTTTGTGCTTCCATACGAATTTAAGGATGGTTTTTTCTAATTCTGTGAAGTATGTCATGGGGATTTTGATTGGGATTGCGTTGAATCTATATATTGCTTTTGGTAGGATGGTTATTTTCCCAATATTAATTCTTCCAATCTGTGAGCATGGGAGCTCCTTCCATCTCCTGGTGTCTTCCTCAATCTCTTTCTTTAATGATTTAAAATTTTCATTGTAAAGACATTTGATCAGATTGATTCCAAGATATTTTA
>NW_008355790.1:946868-951841 GCF_000622305.1 Nannospalax galili
ATAGAAAGGCTACTGATTTTTATAGATTTTTTATATTATTATTTTTATTTTATGTGTAGGTGTGTATTGCCTGCATGTAGGTAAGTGCACCCGTGTCGTGCAATGCCTGCAGAGGTCAGAAGAGGCTGTCGGATCCTCTGGGACTGGAGTTACAGACAGTTGTTAGCTCCCATTTGAGTGCTGGGATTTGAACCTGGGTCTTCTGCAAGAACAACCAGTGTTCTTAACCCCTGAGCAATCTCTCCAGCCCCTATAGATTGATTTTATAACCTGCCACTATACTGAAAGTGTTGATCAGTTCTAGGAGTTTTCTGGTGGAACTCTTGGGATCTCTTAGGTGTCGTATCATATCATCTGCAAAAAGTGATAGTTTGACCTCTTCTTTTCTAATTAGTACTCCTTTAATTTCCTTCTCCTGTCTTACTGCTCTAGGAAGAGTTTCAAGCACTATGTTGCAGTGTTAGGTCATTTATTTGGGCTCTTTCTAAGTTTTTAATGTAGGCACTTAGAGCTATAAACTTTCCTCTTACTACTGCTTTTAATGTGTCCCAGAGTTGTGTTGTGTTGTATTGTTCTTTTCGTTGAATTCCAGGATTTCTTTTATTTCTTTCTTAATTTCTCCTTTGACCAACTCATTGTTTACCAGTGTGGTGTTCAGTTGCCACAAGTTCGTGTAGTGACTAGGGCTTTGTCCAGTGATTTTGAGGTTTATTGCATTGTGGTCTGATAGAATGCATGGAATCATTTCAGTTGTTTTGTATTTGTTGAGGTTTGTTATGTGGTCAGTTTTTGAAAAAGTTCTATGGGCTGCTCAGTAAAAAGTATACTCTTTGGTGGTTGGGTGGAATATTCAAAAGATGTCTGTTAGGTCCATTTGATATATGCTGTCATTTAATTCAGATATCTCTGTTTATTCTTTGTCCAGTTGACCTGTCTAATGGAGACAGTGGGTCCGTTGTGTATCTTTGTGTTTGCTTTCTGTAGAAGGACACTAGTTCTAACAATGTGTTTATAATAGTGAAAAAAATGAACAGAAGCATTTTGGGGTAAAAACCCGTCTAGTACGAATTCTATGAAAAAGAGAATAGCCATGACTTTCAGTCTCTTTCCTTTAGGAAAATATGTCTCGGTTCTATAGCTAAGTGCTTGATTTCTGTAGAATGAACAGTTGTTCTAACAATGTGTATTATAATAGTGAAAACGAATGAACAGAAGCATTTTGATAATGTAGTGCCTGTCCTTGAAGGTGAGATGGGTTTCTTGCAGACAGCAAAGAGATGGATTTTGTTTCTTAATCCATTCACTTAGCCTGTGTCTTTTGACTGGGGAGTTCAGTCCATTGATATTTAAGGTTATTATTGAAAGATGTGTATTGGTTGCCATCATTTTAATTGCTGTTTGTGTTCTCTGCAATTTTGTGTTTCCTAGATTATACCTTTATTTATTTTCTTCCTTTGCCCCTGGGGTATAGTTGTTTCTCTCTCTGCTCTCTGTATTGCTTCGAGTATTCTTTGAAGGGCTGGTTTTGTGGACATGTTTTCTTTCAGGCTTTTTGTGTCATGGAAGAGTTTTCTTTCCCCCTCTACTACAATAGACATTTTTGCTGGGTAAAGTATTCTGGGTTGGCATCTCTGGTCATTTAGAACTGGAAATACCTTGGTCCAGGACCTTCTGGCTTTCATAGCCTGCATTGATAAATCAGCTGTAATTCTGATGGGCTTTCCTTTGTATGTGACTTGTTTTTCTTTTGCTGCTTTCAGTATTCTCTCTTTGTTCTGTACATTTAGTGTTTTTACTATGATATGTCATGGGGAGTTTCTTTTCTGATCCTGTCTATTTGGTGTTCTATGTGCTTCCTGTACTGTATGGGGATGTCTTTCCTTAATTTTGGGAAATTTTCTTCTACAATCATGTTTAAGATCTGGTCAGTACCATTAACCTGAAACTCTTCTCCTTCCTCTGTTCTTATGATCCATAGATTTGGTCTTTACATGGTGTCCCACATCTCTTGCATATTCCATTCCTGTGTTTTTTAAAATTTTCCATAATCTTTGCTTGAGTGGTCCAGTTCTTCAACTTTATCCTCCAGTGTTGATATTCTGTTTTCCATTTCATTCATTCTAGCAGTGAGGTTTTCCCCTGTCGTTTCAAGTTGGCTTATTGAGTTTTGCACTTCCTTCTTCATTTCTGCCTGAGTTTTCGTCAGTTTCTCTTTTTTAATTCATTTAAAAGTTTATCCCTATCTTCTTTTAGTTCTTTGATTTGTTTGTTCATGTGTTCTTTAAATTTGTTGAATTCCTTGATCATGTTTATGATTGTTCTTTTAAATTTAGCGTCCTGGGTTATCTCTAAGGGGTTCTCCTTGTAAAACTCTTCTATAGGATTGGTGGAGTTTGGTGGGAACATAGTGTTTTGGCTTTCCATTTTATTCTTTCATTGTGATTTTGGCATGCAAATTTCTTTAGTTATTTATGATTCTGATATGAGAATTAAGTTCAAGTATGCTTCTGTTTGTATTATCTGGGTTCCTAGATCCTTTCTTTATTGGTTATGTAAAGCTGGTTGGTCCAGGGTTCAGGTTCTCTCAGGTTTAATTTAGAGGGAACTGGTGGCTTCAGGTAGCTATTCAGGGGTACCCACAGAAGCCAAATTCAGGTTCCAGTCAGATACACTCAGGCTTCCTTCACCACCTGGAGGCAGGATCTGGGAGCTCTCAGGCAGTCCCCTGCATTCTCAGCCCCTATGCCAGAGGGAGGCCAGAACTCAGCACTCTCTGGAGGTCTGCTAAGATCAGAGCCGCTACACCAATGGAGGTTGAAACCCACCCTCTCAGGCTGTCTGCTGGAATCTCAGCCTTAGCCTACCAAAGCCAGATCTGCCCTGGGGCCTTGGGAGGGTCCTCAGGAAATCCCAGGTAGGGGGATGGGTATGGTGCAATTAGGGGACGCTCACCACCATGGCACAATTAGGGGAAGCTCACCACCACCACCACGTGGAAGCAGGATCCAGGGGCTCTCAGGCAGTTCCCTGTGTTCTCAGCCCTTCTGCCAGAGGGAGGCCAGGGCACTCTCTGGCAGTCTGCTCTGACCAGAGCTGCTACACTGATGGA
Source organism: Nannospalax galili (assembly GCF_000622305.1). Lineage (NCBI taxonomy): Eukaryota > Metazoa > Chordata > Mammalia > Rodentia > Spalacidae > Nannospalax > Nannospalax galili. The sequence goes on from NW_008355790.1 coordinate 949,978, forward strand.
GGTCAGACCCTACCCCACCTGATCACATTTTAATGGCACCTCTCTTATCTTTCTTCCTCTGATGTCTTCTGCAGAGTATGGGGGGACACAGAACCCTACGACAGCTCTTGACTAGGTCGGGCAGGGGAGGGGATGAGTGGGGTCTCTGAGTCCTCTCAGCTTACTGATTTTTGGAAATTTGCTGTTAAGCTCAAAAGCACTAGTTTGGTCACGTGCGTGTGAATGCACAGACTCAATCATATTTCAGCTACTCAATGCTAACTTGTTTCAGACACGAGAAGAATGAGGTTTGAGTTCTATGAGTTGATCTCTCTCATTTCCTTATACACCAAACTTTATCCCAGGTAATGCTAGCCCAGGCTTTTGATTTTCTTTCATGGTAAACCTCTTATAGGTAGTATTCATGAAGAAAAGTTCCAGAAAATAAACGCAAGTCTTAATGTAACTAAACTTATTAAAATTCTGTCTGCATTACCTACACTTCAGATGCTCAGAAGTTAAATACAGTTAACAGCTGGGCCTGGAGAGATGGCTCAGCAGGTAAGAACACTGACTGTTCTTGCAAAAGACCTGGGTTCAAATCCCAGCACCCACATGGCAGCTAATAACTGTCTGTAACTCCAATTCTAGGGAATCTGACAGTCTCTTCTGTCCTCCGCGGGCATTGCACAACACAGGTGCACTCACCTACATGCAGGCAATACACACATACACATAAAATAAAAATAATAAAATCTTAAAAAAAAATACGATTAACAGCTACCATGTTGAACTGGGCTATCCTAAAGCAAAGTTGAATCAATATTTTTCTTTGAATAATTAAATTCAGGATTTGAATTGCATGATATTAGTACATTCCTCCACATATACTTTGGACCTGTAAAGCTGTTTTGGTAAGGGTTTGAGTAGGTGGAGCTATTGTTCTGTTTCTAACCCTGAGCAGCCTCCGTCAGTACTAAAGTGTTAAGTGAAGAATGAAAGCAAGGGTAGGAACCATTCCTTGATATTCCATTCCCATCGTAAATGTTAAAGAAGTATACACACATGTACAAATATATTTGTGTATACATATGTCCACACATACCTATGTATTTCAACTGCCTTGGAGATTTCTGCTGCCTCAAGCATAGCAAATAGTTTTTGGTTATAAATTTGTGGCATTATTCTGTTTTGTTTTCTGATAACCGTCTCTCATGCTTTCCCCTATGGAAGTCTGCAATTGCAGAGCCATGATAAAATTACTTACAAAAATTCTTTTACCTACTAGACAGCTCTCTAGTATGTTGCTAACCCATTGGGAAAAATAATAGTTATATTCAGCCAGGTGTGGTGGCTCACGCCTTTAACCCCAGCATTTGGGAGGCAGAGGCAGGCAGAGCTCTGTGAGTTCAAGACCAGCTGGGTCTACATAGTGAGTTCCAGGTCAGCTGGGGCTACAAGGAGACCCTATCTCAAAAAGACAAAAAAAAAAAATAAAGTTATATCCAGCTCCAATACCACAAAGCAAAACAAGCAAAACAGTTATAGCATTGTATGTGTGGAAGCCAGAGGTCAACCTCGGGTATTGTTACTCTGTTCACCTTTTATAGTTTTTGTTTTTCTTCAAGACAGAGTCTTACCTGGCTGACCTAGAACTTGCTAAGTAGACTTGGCTGACATTAAACTCACCAAGATCCCCTGCCTTTCCCTCTTGAGTACTGGGATTAAAAGCATGCACCACTATATCCACCTTTTTTTTTTTTTTTTTTTTTTTTAAATAATTTTTTCATTGCCCTGGAACCCAAAAAAAAATTTTAATTGGGTTTATCAAAAACCCCCAGAGACTTCTTTTCTTTGCTTTCTTTTTTTTGGGTATACTCCCCCC
>NW_008355790.1:952044-989323 GCF_000622305.1 Nannospalax galili
TTTTTGAAGCATAATTTCTCACTGGCCTGGAACTCACAAAATAAGCTAGATTGGCTGATCAGTGAACCCCAGAGATCTGCCTGTCTTTGCCTTCTCTCTGTTGGGATCACATGCCCTGCTTTTTGCCATGGGTTCTGGGGATCAAATTCACTTTACCAACTAACCTATCTCCTCAGCCCTGTGATGCCTTTATTCTAGCATTGACTTTTCTGGTGTGTTTTACATTTTATTGTAAGCAGCCTTAGGAAAGGGGAGATATTTACTTTTATCCTTGTAGTATATATACTATTAGATTCTTTAGGGGTCACTGCAAGTAACTCTTTTCTCAAATAAGAGATTGGAAGATCTTGAATCCCCAAAAGGAGCTGTCAGGTTTTCAGCCTACTTAAATTAACTCTTGAGACACAGGAAGCCCTAAGCTTCTTGGTTAGGTGGATGTGGTGATGATTAGGTGGGAGTGGCTAGGAGCTCCCATTTCACATGCCTGGCTTTTGGACTGACTAGAGCTATTAGAGCCCAACACTGAGGGAGAAGCATTGACTGAAGTAGACCCACAGGGGAAGCTGGTGATGCTAGGGGTGGGGAATGGAGCCAAGAAAGAAGGGATAATGGAAGGAAAATAGCAACTTTTAGTTGTATACTTATGGACATTTATTTTGTTTTTGTAAAATGCTTTGAGAAATTTCAAAATACTTTCAATTAATAGAGCTCTTGTTATTACCGTGTAATTCCATTTTTCCCCCTGCCATACAGCCACAAGGTCGACTCCTGGATGATACCTCTATTGCTGCTGCATGATGTTCAAGACCAGCTATGGGTATTCTCACAGAGGACTCAAGCAGAGCTGTCTAGGTGTTCCATTGTGAATTGTAGCTTTGATCATGGTAAAAAGTTAACTTTCCTGTTTTTTAGTAGTTGTTACCAGCTATTCAGAGGAACAAATGCTAAAAATATTAGGAAAATCATCTTATAGTTTCACTAATAAAACATTTGAAACCTGTCAGTGTGATGTGAAAGGATATCAGATCATTGTGGCTGTTGAAAGTCACTTTATGAATGGTAGATTGTTTCAAATGTGATTTGGATGTTCAGAATCAGTGGAAACTAGACACCCCAAATATGCTCTGGACAAAGAAGAAAATGTGCTGTATCTGCTCCAGTGAAGTCCTGAATCCCTGTGACCCTTCCAGAGTTAGACAACCTGGAAACGACCCATCCTCATAAATTCGGTGTGTGCTTAACATATATGCACAGCAGCCTGCATTGTACATAATACAGTTTGTATATGAGAATATACATGTATATATGCATATAGGTTTAAATACATAAAACTGTAAACAAATTTCATAAATTAATGTTTCTTTTTCTGCTCATACTTTGTATCCTTGTTTTAAAAAATTCCTCATTGTAACTTACTAAGTCGATTTCATAACCCCACAATAAGATGTAAATTGAAGGTTGAAAAATACCAGTGAAGATCTTTAAATACCTTTGGGCTCCAAGATGATTTGCCGCAGTGTACGCATAATGAAGGTCATGTGCTCACACTGATAATTTTCAGCATAAAGCATGTGTTTGTACAATGAGTCACTGATATGTACTTTAAAATTAGCATTGATGTTAATGTGATTTGCTTAACTGTGTTTTCTTTACCAAATAAACAAGTCCATGGTTTTGTTTTTTATCTTTCTTACAGCTGGTGGTAGAGCAATCTTTGCTAGCCAGCATTTTTCCCATATTGGAAATTCTGCTATAAATATATGCTGTTAACTGTTTTGAAACTGAAAATTTTTATTTAAAAAAATATGAAATCGTATTTGCTTTGGGTTCAAAAATCAAATTTGTCACGGTGCAGGAGCTGTTTCACGGAGGTGACAAGAAGGACCTCAGTCTCTCCTCCCTCCTCCCCTGCCTGTTACCTGGGTTCATTGGTGAGCATATCCCCCTGTCTTTGCACTGTGTTGACTCTCACTTCTCAAAACACCATTCATGACTGTCTTTAGCCAAAGCAGTATAAATGGAAAAATTTGTCTAAAAACTTATCTCCCATACACCCTGTCAGCACCAGTACAAGATCAAAATGACCTTTTTATGATCCTGAAAGAACAACGTGGGACTTTGATCCCTTCACCTCAGTTTTCTAAGACCTTAGCTCCTTGTCCTTGAGTTCTTAGAATTAAGGGATTTTTTTTTTTCTTTTTTTTTTTTTGAGACAGGGTCTCCCTGTAGCTCCACCTGCCTCTGCCTCCCAAGTGGTGGGATTAAAGGCATGTGCCACCATGACCGGTACAATTAAGGGATTTTAAGGAGCATGATTGCTAGGTTGAATTTTTAAAAATATCTTTTGGAATACTTGAAGGGAAGATTATTTTTAATTCAGGCATTTGTTTCATAGCCCATGTTATCTCCACCAAGAATGTAGTCTTCAGGTTGATACTTTCCACAATAATAGCTCTTTGGAATTCTGAGCTGTGATTTCCACATTGGCATCGAAATGGAAGAGGTAATGCTCTCAGAGCAAACACACAGCAAGTGGGAAACAAGCTGGCTTTTAACGGAAGGGGCCATGTGGTCCCAACAGATCCTTCTATAGTTCCCTGTCTTGACCTCAAAGCCTAGAAGATGCACCCAGAATCCAATTCCTAGTTTAAAGTTTACTTACTGATGGGTTATATTGTGTAATGGCGGAGTGAATAAACCGCAGTGACTGTAATTTTCAAGAAACAGTTACCATCCTTTTAGTGACTGGAGATTATCAAGTATCTGATGTTGAATTGAAAGCATATTCTTTCTCTTGCCTGGTCAGTTTATTCATGCTATGTGGCTTTGACCTTTGGGCTTAGGCCTTTAGGCTTAATCCTCTCCAGCTAAAGCCTTATGAGTGAATGCTAAGTAAAAACCACCACCCTGTGTGAGAAGATGGATAAGGAAACAAATTCAGACATTTTTATTGTCCCAGTATTCGGAAGTAGCTCTTCACTTAAAGATCAATGCAACTCCCAGTCCCTTTGGGGGACTATTTCTGAAGTGATTATCATGCTGTCCTGTCCTTCATATCATCCCACTTCCTCAGCAAACTGCCATCCTCAGACACATGTAAAGAGCTCCATAAAATTCACTAAATGGATAAAAAAAAAAAATCCCAGTTTTGCACAGAAAAAAAAAGAAATTCATAGTTATACTCAGGTCTCCCTCAAAGGTCACACTTGGGAGCAGCTTCGCCTCCCACCCAGTCTCCTTGTGCCTGCATAAAAGCCAGTTAACACAAGGTTTGTTGTTTCTGTTTTCTGAAGCACATTTTACCAGAGGGGAGTAGAACCACTTAACACTGCCAGTATGCCTGCATTTCAGGGCCTGCGTGCGTGCACGTTCTACCCGAGCAATGTCTTAGTTTCCTCCTCAGTCACTGGAAGAATGCAAAACTCAGAGCAACCCTGATGTTGATCTCTCATTTTTAGAACCCACCCTTACCCAAAATGTTTCAGTGTGCATGGCAAACAAGAGCTGACAAAGAGCTTTGCTAGAATGGTCAAGATTTCTAAAGCCCGTATCTTTCCCAAATGTTAATTGCTAACATTTATTGAGTGCTACAGTTTGCTAGGTGTGCTATATTTTTATCCCTCTATCCAAGCAGGTGTTGCTCTTCCTGCCTCAGTCTCCGGTGGTTGGGACTACAGGTACTCTCCAGCAGGCCTGGGTTGTTTTGTGTTGTGCTGTGTTATATTGTGGTTTGGTTTGGTTTGTTTTTTTTTGTTTGTGTTGTGTTCTGGTTTGGTTTGGTTTTGTTTGTTTTTTTTTTCTTTCATTTTGTTTTTATTTATTGAGACAGGGTATCACTATGTAGCCCTGCCTGGCCTTGCTATGTAGACTAGACTGGCCTCAAATTCACGGAAATCCACCTGCTTCTGCCTCCTGAATGCTGGGACTAAATGTATGCACCACTAGGTTGGGCTGATATAAGTATTCTTAGTATGCCAATTTAAAAGATGTACAAACTGGGGCTGGAGAGGTGACTCTGGTTAAGAGCACTGGCTGCTCTTGCAGAGGACCTGGGTTCAGTTCCCAGCACCCACATCTGCAACTCCAATCCCAGGGAATCCCATACCATCTTCTGACCTCTGAAGGCATTACATGACACAGGTGCACTTACATACATGCAGACTCACACATACAAAATTCTTAAAAAATAAAATATTTAAAAGGTGTAGAAACAGGCATATAGAAGTTAATATGCTCATGTTCTGATTCAAAACAAACCTCCCCAGTATTTAATGGCTTAAAACAACAACATCTATTATGTTTTAGTAGGTTAGGAAGGACTGGGCTTGAGGTCACCCACACTGCTGTAGTCTGACATAGCTGGAGTTAGAATAGTGAGGATGTGGGAACCAGGGCCCAAAGCCTCCTGGAGCCAACCAGGCCTCTGTTTAGTCTTTAGACTTTTCTGTGCAAATCCTGGGCATTCTCGCAGAAGGAGTGTCAGTGGGGCACAGTGTCCTCCCTCCTTCCACAGAATGCCAGTTCCACTCAGTTTCAAGTGAAGATGTGGAATAGGAGGAATTAATTATACTCATCTTCAGAAGATAGTCTTCCATGTCCAGTGACAGCAAGTGTGCAAGATCTGGGCTTCCTTTTTTTTTTATTTTTTTTACTGTGTATGAGCACATTGCTTGTATGTATATAAGTACACTGGTGTGCAATGCCCACAGAGGACAGAAGAGGCATCAGATCTCCTGGAACTGGAGTTATGGATGGTTGTTAGCTGTCATGTAGGTGTTGGGATCTGAACCTGGGTCTTCTGCAGGAAGAGCCACTGCTCTTAACCACTGAGCCATCTCTCCAGCCCTCAAGACCTGGGCTTCTAATGAAGGCTTACAACCTGCAGAGCCTGTGTGACCTGCACTATACAGACACTGTTCTAATGTGCATTTTTGTTTTGGAGGATGTTTTTTGTTAATGTGTTTTTCTTTGGGGTCGGGGACAGGGTCTAACTATGTAGCCCAGGTTGTCTTGTGATTCACTTTGTAGCCTAGGCTGGCCTTGAACTCATAGTAATTCTCCTGCCTCAGCCTCCTTAGTGCATCAGATGTTCCTGTTCAGTACTAAGTCGTTTGGGGTTAAATATACATCTGATGACTAAGGCACTATGCATTCCAAGATCTGGCCTTAAGACTATGGCAATAAATCTGCTGCCCAAGTATTTATCCAGGGCTTATTGTGAGCCACTTTCTGTGCTGGTTGTGAAGCCATAAAGGAGGCTCCATTCCTGAAGACCTGTACCCAACTGAAGAAACTTCCAAGTAACCATGTTCTGATTCTGGGGAACAAGACTGACAAGCTGAAGGAGTGCCAGGATTGATCTAAAATGTTTCCAAAAACAGAAACAAATTAGATGGGGTGTCTGTGATCCCAGAAATTGGAGAGACGGAGGAAGGAGGATCACATGGTTGAGGGCAGCCTGATCTACATAGCAAAACTGAAACAAAACAAAAGATAACTAGATGGGAGGAGATGGATGATTTGGAAGATGTTGCTAAGTGTTAAAGATAGGCAAAGGATGCCTCATCAGATTCATTGCACTATTTACACTACTTTTGGATGAGTAAACTTTCCTTGAAATGTTCCTTAATCAAAATAAAAGAGAGCAGAAAGGAAGCCCGGGGGAGGAGATTTCACTTTACACAGTGGGAGGAACCAGCCAGGAGCTAGGACGTCTTCAAGGACTGACCTGGGAGTTGTTTTAGTCTTCATGTTCATAATCAAATTATTCTGTGTTTTTGTTATATGAGAATACATTTCCATCATCCAGGAGCCAATGATAACATGAAGCTGAAGTTTGGAGCATATATAAAGTGTTTTAATGTAAACAAAGCAAGAAAGAATGTTCAAGGTGCTGAAAGGGAAGGCTGGCATCCCCTTCTGGCAGCACCAAGGCATGCCAACTGTTGAATGAAGATAGTATTTCCTCCCACAGAGATTCATGTTCCCAGATAAAACAGTCAGTGGGAGAGATGAAACTCCCTTAAAACCCAGAGTGCTGGCTGCTGTTGCCACCACCGCCACCAAAGAACAGGACTTTCCTCCCGGGTATGAGTGGTGTTTGTCTGCTTTGTGCTAATAACTAGAAAATTGTAACTTGAAAAATATCTGATTTGGGGTGGTAATTTGATGACCACTAAAGGACTGAAGCCACATGTCATCCCTAAGGAAAAGATAAGCCTGCTGTTGAAGATGAAGCATGGAATTATTTAAACGGAGTGTTCCACACTCCATGGTAGCTGCTTGCTTTTTTGTTGTTTTCTGGGGTTTCTTTTGTTTGTTTTAAAGGCAGCTGAGAGTGTGCTTTGTTTTGTTTTGGTTGTTGTTGTTTGAGACAGATCTCCCTGTAACCCCAGCTGGCTTGGAACTTGCTGTGTAGACCAGTCTGGCCTCCATCTCACAGAGCTCCTCCTGCCTCTGCCTCTCTGCCCCTCTTCCTCTGCCTGGATTAAAGGTGTGCATCACCATGCCCGGCTCTTGTTTTGGTTTTTGAGATAAGGCCCCACTATATAGCTCAGACTTTCCAGGAACTTGCTGTATAACTGGCTGACCTTGAACTCCCAATCCTTTTGTCTCCGTCAGCTGAATGCTGGGGTTACAGGCATGGGCCACAACTGCTGTTTTATGAGAGATGTTTGAGACCATCTGATGGCTAGACTACATTCACAATTTTGTGTCCCCTTGAGATTGCCATCATTTTATTCTAATTTTTGTAAAAGTTTCCCTAAATACACAAACTTGCCTACTTGTTTACTCAGTTTCAGCCATTAAAACATTGCCATTTGCCCATGACTCCCCCATTGTATAATGCCTGACATTCTCAATTTGGTCAGTTGCTTCTCCCGGATGTTTGTATAGCTACTTCCTCTGCCTTCAATATCTCCAGTGGATCAGGAGATAGAGTTAAAAGATTGTGCGTCTAGTGTGGCAGTGTACTCCAGAGCGTGGAAAGTGGAGGCAGGCAGATCAGGAGTTCAAAGTCATCCTTGGCTACAAGCCAGTCTAAGACCAGCCTGAGCGCGAAGCACTGTCCTTCCCAAACAAAAACACTTGCTTCAGTTCAAGTTCTCCTTCCCTTGGTCCCTCTCCATTGTTGCTTCATTTTTACTATGGCTAAGACTGATGGATAGGTTTAGAAGATTGACGGGTTAATCTTTATCATGTGCTTCATCCAACAATGGCAATTATTAGGGTTGCTTATTTAAAATTACAAAATGTAATTTTTCAATGCTAGTCTTCATTTATTAGCTAGAATTCTACATAGAATTTTTTTTCCTCATTTACTGTGTATACGTATCTTAAAATACAGTTGCCATGGGAGAGAGAATTTGTCACAACTTAATTCTTTATCATTTTCAAAGGAAAGAGTTGGTGCCCTCATGACCTCTGAAGTTATTCAAAAGCTTCAGTGTTTGCTTTATATGTCTTTTTCATAAGAAATAATAATGTGACCGGCCGACACGGGGATCTTAAAGGAGATGTGATGACTTTCTGGTGCTTTTGGTAGGAACTCTACCTTTTTTAAAGCCTCCCTCTTTGAAAAGTAATGTTTACAAAGAATTTTCAGTCATGGGGATAAAATCAACAAGACAGCTACAGACACAAACCTTTACCAACTGTACAGCTAAAGTCAATATTAGCTTAATGCTGTACCAAGGATGACCTTGGGAAATCAGTGCAGAACCTGACCCTCAAGGAAGGTTATATTTAAAAAGTATTTTACTTGTGGTGATACAGCTAGCTGTCTTTGAGTCATTTCTCTTCCTGGAAGTATCCCTTCACCCATACTCCTGTAAGTAACCCCAATAAAACTCATTGGTTGACCAAAGGAAAAAAAGTATTTTACATTGATCACTCATGATGGGATTTCAGGCACATACCAGCCAGCCCTAACCATAGGCAGACTGTACCTGCAGTGTTTTATGTTTACATGTAGTCATGCCTTCAATGTTTACTGTAGTTACACTCAACTTTCCCTGAATGTGGGGTAAGCAGAGCCTTTTCAAAGGTTTCCCTTTCACTCATTGAAAATTAAACTAGAGTGGCCTTTTTGCAGAGGTTTACAGTGTCAAGCCAGAATGAAGTGGGGTGACTGGTTCCAAGTTCAGTGGTGCATAATGAAATTTCCAAAGTGGTCAGACGAGCTGGGTGAGATCAGGACAATGAGCTTTTTTGTTTGAAAATGGGAACCCAGCTGTGACAAGCTGAAAAGGTTTTCTTGTACTTCTCTGCAAAAAAATGCTGCAGAAAGTCAAGCAGGTGGAGTGAATGGTCTCCTGCTGTGTGTCCCCCCAGGGTTCACTTTCTCTCCAGCCACAAGTCAGGTGTGCATGGCCCTAGGACCTGAGCTCTGGGCAAATGCAGGGGTTTCAGGGCATAGGTGGAGTGAAAAGGAGCCCCTGTGAGCTGTCCTGGGGCCCATGGGAAAGTCAGATGTCTGAGGAAGTTTGCTGCTGTAGACTCCACTTTCAAGTTGGTATCTCAGCTTCCTTAGAACCCTCCCTAAACCCACCCCCACTGCTGCAAACACAGATATCCTCCCCTTGCATTTGTGATGCATAATATAAAATATCATAAGAGTTTTGTAATTCTGTTTCCTTTCTGCCTTAGGAGGTTGCTATAATTTGGGTCTGGAAGGTCCTCCAGAGGCTTAAACTCTGGCCTACTGGGAGGAAGCCAGGTCATTAGGGTGTGCCCTTGAAGGGGATATTGGGACAACCCCCTTCTGTGTCCCTCCAGGGTGCTATGAGATGATAATGACCAGACCTGACCTCTTGTGTCATGGACTCCAGAGTGATGTACTGTGCTGCCACAGGCCCAAAAATGAGTCTAGTCACCACAAACAGAAACCTTGAAAGTGTGAACCAAGATAAAACTTTTAATTGTTTACCTCAGGTATTTTGTCACAGGGATGGAAAGCTAGCAGAAGTGCTATTGCACTAATACACTTAGTTTTTTAGAAAGGGTTTGTGCAGAATCCTTTGCCATGCAAAGATGTCTAGAGTCTGCTGGGCCCCTCCACCCCTTTTCTCTCTAACATCCTCCTCTCCTTGCACTCCCCTGCCCCACTAGTGAAACGGGGAGAAAGAGGGTCCCCTAGAGGATTCTTAGTCTCATTCATAAAAGAATTTAAGAATGAACTCAAATGGAAGCTTTAGGGAAATTTTATTAGAATTTAAAGAAAAATCCTTAGGGCAGGCAAGCTGGTAATTTTGATAGCTGCCTTGAGGAGGAGAATGGAGGGGAGTGAACTATCTCAGCTAAATTAACCTAGCCTAAGTTACTACATTTTGCCCAAAGCAACCACTTCAGAAGTGCCTTTTACCCTACTTATGAAAGATACCTAGAAGGGAGAAGCAACTTTGAATTCTGAGAAAGGGCCTGACCACATGCCACAGGGTATTGTAATCCAGGCTGCTTATCTAAACCTGCTTTGCTTACCCAAGCCCACAGCACAATGACCGATAGTTGATTGGTAAATTCAAAGTTTGATATGTTCAAATTTTGCTGTGTTGTATAAACCTGATTGGCCCACTTGTTCTACTTTCTGTATTCCTATAAATATTCTGGCCAACTGGTGTTCGAGGCTGCTTCTATTCCCGACATAGACAGCACAGTCGGCCATAATAAAACTTTACCTTGCTGCTTTCAGTTAAGTGGTGTTGGTGATTTTTATTCAGAATCCAGCATATAACATGGAGAAGGAAAGAAAGCCATGAAGCCATGCAGGTTGAGAGCTTGCATGGAGGTCAGACACATGGCTGACTCGTAGCCATATGGCAGGGAGAAGGAAGCTAGAGAAAAAGTAAAGAAAAGCAAGATGCTAGGGGCTGCCCAAAGCCTTAAAGGATGTTTAGGAAAGGGATATGAAGAAGAAAAAGAGAGATTATGCTTTTCCAAAACTGGAAGACTTACAGAGACCTACGTAACTGTGGCTGGTCCAGAAGTTCTGTGCTAGGAGGTGAGATTCCAGGCAGGAAAAATTCACTAGCTCATTAATGCACTAGGTATTTGGCCCATCTATTTAGCATAATTTAAGGGGAACCTGCCTTCCTAGATGTGGTGTTATGACCAGATGATTGACTAGTGAAATTGGAAAGGTGGGTCTTCCAACAGATAGACTAGAGATTTTATAGTCTTGACCTTATGGGGCTATTTGCTCCTCTCACACTAGGAATTGAGAAAAGTTGTAAGTAACCTCTCAATTTCTTATTTCTATCTCTTTTCTAAATATGCTTTCCCTAACGCTTTAGGATGCCCCATCTTAGATCTCTTTACTTTTTCTCCCACGCTCCCTTCATCTCCCCATCATGGCTACTACTCCACCATGTGTCTGACTTCCATGCCAGCTCTAAACTCACATGACTTTATGGCTTTTTTCCTCCTCCTCCCTTCTCCTCCTCAAGGTAGCCACTGAAATTATAGCTTGACTGCCCTGAGAACTTTTTCTTTAAATTCCAGTAAAATTATTCTGAAGCTTTCACTTGAGTCCATTCTTAAATTCTTTTATGGGTGAGACTAAGAACACTTAGTCAGGGGACCCCATTTCCTCTGTATTAAAACCATAGCTGCAGCAATGTATAATACCTAGAAACTTCTAAGTCCCCCTGCCACTAACTCTTGAGGCTTTATTCTCTCTGTGTGTAAGTGTGTGTGTAGACCAGAGGACAACCTTGAGTATCATCCTCAAGAACACAGTCCACCTCCTTTGAGACAGAGTCTCTTGTTTGTCTAGAGCTCACCATTAGGCTAGCCTGGCTAGCCCCAGGATCCTCCTGTCTCCTCCCAGTGGGATTACTATGCCCAACATTTTTACATGGGCTCTGGGACTCAAACTCAAGTCCTTGTGCTGTAAAGCACGAGCTTTACTGACCTTGACACCATGCCAGCCTTCTTGAGGCTTTTGAGAGCAGAAAGCAAAGCACAAAAGATTCAAGAATACCTTTTTCTTGTTGCCAGCCACATGTAAATTTGAGACTTACTGTGACATACATAGTATGACTTAACGATACCAGTGATTTCTGTCAAAACATGACAGTGAGAAGTTTCTACAGACACCTCAGGCAGAGAAACTTGTGCTGGCCAAAAGGGCATTGGAGCCCAAGAACTGGAAACACACCCTAGGTCCTCTGCAAGAGGACTGTAATTCACACTCCACAGGCAGACTAATCCTGTTTCCCTTTGCAACAGTCCGTCTGTCAGTAAGCTGCTTCTGTGCCCTGCATGCCAGGGAAGGCTCTGGCTGCAATCCCTTCTTCATGGAAGTGGGTGTTCTGGAGGGATTTTTTTTAAAAAGCAAACTGAGATGCAAGTAAAGTTCTGCTTCTTAAAAACTTTTTCAGAAACCCTATTGCATTTTCATTGACTGCAACAATAGGCCTGAAGCACTGAGCCAATTGTGGACAAAGGCCCTGACAGATAAAATACACGCTTCTGGGGCTGGAGAGATGACTCAGTGGTTAAGAGCACTAGCTGCTCTTGCAGAGGACCTGGGTTCAGTTCACATGGTGGCTAACAACTGTCCATAAATCCAGTTCCAGGAGAATCCAGCTCCCTCTTCTGACCTCCACAGGCACTGCACAACATGGATGTACTTACATACACATAGGCAATACACTCATACACAAAAAATAAAATTAATAAAAATCCAAACACACTCTTCCTCCTCTTCTTTCCTTTGGCTGGCATCTGCAGAACTCGTGTATGACAAAAATACATTCCTGTACTTGGAGCTTCTCTATCAATAAGAGAAATAGCTGTGTGGCTGGCTACATGCTGCATACGCAAATCACATCGAGTCTTTAGGCTTGTGGTCACTGAAGAGGTTCTGGCTGGACAAAACTGTCCCAGCAAGTCTGAGCAGCACCCACATGCATGGCTGCTAGTTGGGATATCATTTCTGTGTCTCAGCAAAATCTACATGCAAGGTTTTGGTCTCTCATTTTCTCAGTGTAAACAAGACACAAGGCTGTGATGTCACAGATACATAAAGCACTGGGATTCCATTCCCATGCCAGTCATTCACTTTTCTGAAGCCCTAGAGAGGGACCAGTGCTGCCAGGGCACTCCCAGTGCACACCCTGGGAGATCCATCTGAGAGCTGCTCTGTCTGTGACTGCTTACCAACCCACATGTCCCAAGAGGTGACTGCCTTAGATGTGGGAGGTGTGTTGAGCTTCATGCACTGACAGAGGGGTTCTCCCTGCTCACACACCACTGAGCTGCTGTGGAGTCCTGAGCTATTGCTGGTGTTCCTGAACACTTCAGTCAACACTGGTCAACACTGCTTTTCTGTTGCAGGAGGCAGGGAACTCCTGGACACCTCCTGGAGCCCACACTTATTGGCTGCTCTCTGGCCAGAATGTAGGTGGGTAAGGAGAGGCTGCCAGTACTGGAATGATGCTTTCCAATATCTGTCTGGAGAAACCTCATTGAGAAAGCAAAGAGTCCAGGACCCATGAGGCCAGCTTCCATCAATGGCTGGCATGAGATACCATAAATTCTCCTTTCTCCACATGGGCTTTTTTAAAATACATAGTTCCTTCAGCCCCTCTGAAGACACTTTGAAACATGAGTTAGCAGTGCTTTGAACAGCTCAGCATTGCTCAAATATTTGCCCTCCCTCCCTCTTCTCCCTTCCTCTCTCCCTCCCTCCCTCCCTCCCTCCTTCCCTCTCTCCCTCTCTCCCTCTACCCCCCTCTCTCCCTCTCTCTCTCCCTCTCTCTTTCTTCTCCCTCTGCTACTTCCTGGGGTTACTCTCTCCAATACAGTGCCAAAATGGATGCTTTGACCTTGGTTCTGGTCTCCAGTGCACCTGGGATAGGACAGGCTTACTCTACAACAGCTTCTTTTCTCAACTTAAAAATTTGTTTTAAAAAATGGGGCTAGGCAGATGACTTGGTGTTAAATGCACTGCTCTTGCAGAGGACCTAGGTTGAGTTTCCATTTCATGGGCTCAGTTGCCCTCTTCTGGCCACCATAGTCATTGCATACACGTGGAGCACTTATTTCAGGTAAAATACTCATATGCATAAAAAATCAATTTGTAAAAATTTTGACCTACCTCACTTATTATTTTTCTATGTTATTTATACAAGTCATATATACTCATAGTAGAAAATTTGGAAAATGCAGAAAATTATAAAGAAGACAATGAAAATAATTACTGGGTGATAAAGATGAACATTTTAGAGAATTTCCTTTTAGCTTTTATTCTTTACATAAAAAGTTGGTTTTTCTGGGGCTGGAGAGATGGCTCAAGGGTTAAGAACACTGGTTGTTCTTGCAAAAGATCCAGGTTCGAATCCCAGCACCCACATGGCAGCTAACAACTGTCCGTAACTCCAGTCCCAGGGGATCAGACAGCCTCTTCTGACCTCCAAGGGCATTGCATGACACGGGTGCACTTACCTACATGCAGGCAATACATGCATACACATAAAATAAAAATAAATTTTTTTTTAGGAAAGTTGGTTTTTCTTAGTTGTTTGGGCTTTTTTGTTTGTTGATTTTGCTTTGTTTTGTTTTGTTTTACAATACTAAGAGGCAAACCCAAGTGCGTGCTAAGCAAACACTCGACCACTGAACTGCATTTCCAGTTTGTCTGTGTTTATTTTCTAAGTAGTCTTTCTATAAAATAGTATTGTTTCCAAACTCTCTCTCTTTTGTCTCACAGTTGACCCATCTGTGGATTTTTATGTGGCCCACTTATATGGGTATAATACAAACTTTTAGGTAAGATTCCCAAGTGTATTCTCACAGGCTAATAGGAATTTCCAATGTATCTAGCTTGCTTTAAAAATGCCTTGGTCATTGGTAGATTTTCTGAGCACACATGAAACTACTGTTTCTCCTTTTCATATTCAGTGGTGCTAATAATAATATCTCCCGTGATGTTCTGAGAACAATAGGCAGGGGAGGATAATGACAAGGTAGCACTATAAATACAACCTGAAGTAAGAACTGTCAGGAGGTTCTCAGCCTTGAGATGCCAGGCAGCTGGAGTGATTACTCCTAAAATAGGGAATATTCATGTTGGCTTAGTCAACCCTGGCTTTTCTATTTGTCTATTGTTTGACCCTGAGTTACTCCATGAATTCCAGTCTCATTTGAAACATGAGACTAATTCCAGGCAAAATTGTAAAATCATTTATTCATAGGTATAGGCTTAATATCAACCACTTAACACATATTTGTTTAATAGGTTGTAATCTTCAGAATTACAGTACTGAGTAATCTTGACAAGGTCTTAGCTCTCCTCAAGCCTACAGTGACAACTTAGTACCACCACCATCATCATCTTTATCATGAACAGTGAAATTTGGCCCAAGTCAACCATTGTTTTAAGAACAGTATTAGCTCAAAACAGTGTATTTTTTAAATCACAGGTTTGGTTCTCAGCACCCACATAGTAGCTAACAACCATCTGTAACTCCAGTTCCAGGGGATCTGACGCCCTCTTCTGACCTCTGTGGGCACTACACAGCATGGGTGCACTTAAATTCATGCAGGCAATATACGCATTCTCATAAAATAAAGACAATAAAATAATTTTTATAAAAAAATTCATGGCCTGCATCAATGTCAGTATATTACTGTGATCTTGTATTCATTTTATAAGATATCACCATTGGGGAAAACTGGGTAAAGTTACAAAGGAACTCTAAAATGTTTCTTACAAATGCCTGTGGATTTATAATCATTATGTTAAGCCAAATAAGCCAGATTCACAAAGATAAACATTGAATACATTGAATGTTTCTCTCATATGCAGAATCTGGGTTTTTAAAAGTGTGTGTGTGTGTGTGTGAGAGAGAGAGAGAGAGAGAGAGAGAGAGAGAGAGAGAGAGAGAGAGAGATATGAAAACAGAACTATTGGTGGGAGGAAGGAGACCAGGGAGAATGGAGGAAGATACTGAGTGGACACATATGAGGGAGACACAATGATATATGAACCCATTGTTTTGTATGCTAATAAAAATTTAACACATTTGCTCATTTGTACTCTTCTGAACTTTTCTGTGTTTTCTTATCTTATGATGCAATATTAGTTCATTTTCCTTAAAATGTTAAATGAGTTTTTCTGTAATTTTGAGACAAAAGCCTTAGGGAGTAAAAGTTAGACCAAAGTAGTGATCTAGTTTGATTTTTTTTATTGTACTAAATATTCCCCACTTGTTACTGGGAAATTAAGGTCCTCTCTTCAGGTTCTTAGTCTTATTAATGAAAGAAATTAACAATGGCCCAGCGTGATGGCGCATGCCTTTGGTCCTGGCACTCAGGAGGCAGAGGCAAGCAGATCTCTGTAAGTTCAAGGCCAGCCTGGTCTACATAGTGAGCTCCAGGTCAGCTAGGGCTACAGAGAGATCCTGTCTCAAAAAGACCAAAAAAAGAAAGAAAGAAAAAGAAATTAAGAATGGATTTAGGAAAGCTCAAGGACAATTTTATTTGAGTTTATCAGAAAAACCTGCTCTGAGGAAAGAACAGAAAGCTATGTCTTTTGTAATAAGTCACATGACAGAAAGCGGGTGGGGAATAACTTCAGAGAAAAAGATTGAGAAAGGTCAAAGCCATAATGAAAGGATACTTAGTCTCTGGCCAGAATCCAAAAGAAAGAGACAGAATAAAAGAAAAAGGAAAAGTTACATTTTTCTAAGTCAGGACTCAGAAGGCCATGGCTTTCTGTAAATCAGCCCTCCTGGGGGTTGGTTCCTTGGCCAGGTGAGTGAATTAACTCTTGTGTTCTGAGGTGCTTAGAAAGTTAGGTCTCCACAGGGCTTGGCAGTGCATGCCTTTGGTCCCAGTATTTGGGAGGCAGAGGCAGGCAGATCTCTGAGTTCCAGACCAACCTGGTCTTCATAGGGAGTTCCAGGCCAGCTGGGGCTACAGGGAGACCCTGTCTCAAAAAGACCAAAAAACAAAAAAAAAGAAAGAAAGAAAGAAAGAAAGTTAGGTCTCCATACAAAACCAGAGGGTAGATTCCAGAAGGAATTGCTTTCCCTTAATGGGCCTCAACAGAGCCCTGATGAAGGCAAATGTAGCATTCCCCCCTTTGATGAGGTACCCTACCTAAGATCATTAGGAGATTTCCCTGTCAGAAACTGGGGAATTGATACTGTCAATCTTTACCATGAAAACCCAGAGATCTAGTTCCAATGCTGCTCACCAGAAGAGACTAAAGTCTGGACTAGAGTTTCATTCGCACCCTCAAATACAGCTTCTAGGCATGGATGCTAATTTAGAAGGAGATAAGAAGCCACAACTCCCTCCAGGCATTCCTGGCCAGAGAACCAAGAGTTTTCCTTTCAGGATCTTTGCCCTAAACTGCCTAGCCAATTCCTATCTCTGCCCTCACCACAAGGCTCTTCTCTGTATCCACCTCCACAGTCATGAGATCTTCTCATCCTCTTCCCTACACCAAATGCCTGTCCTGATCTAGTTGGATTCTAGGGATAGAAGTTATATACTGAAGAAAGGTCCTTTCCTCCTAGAAAAGAGTTTCTATTGAGTATTTCTAAGGTAGTTGATGACCTATGGCATCTTAGTTTCCTCTCAGAGTGGAGTCTTTCTTGTGAGGGCTGGCTTTTGTTGGCAAGGTTCTAAGGCTCTGTTCTAATTGGCTTTCTGCTGCTGTGATAAAGACACCAACCAAAACCATCTTGGGGGAGTTTGGCTTACAAGGGTTTATTTGACTTACAAGTCCTGATCAGTCTAGCATTGAGGGAAGCCAGGGCAGGAATTCAAGCAGGGCAGGAACCTGGAGGCAGGAGCTCAAGCAGAGACCCTAGAAGAAGGCTGCTTACTGGCTCGCATCCTCCTGGCTTGTTCTGCTACTTCTCTTACACAGCCCAGGCCCGTCTGCCTAGGGATAGCACTGCTCACAGTGGGCTGGGTCCTCCCACAACAACTAGAAATCAAGGAAACATCCCCACAGACAGGCCCACAGGCCATTCTGGTGGAGGAAAATTCCTCAGTTGAAGTTCCCTCTTCCCATGTGTCTACAGTTTGTGTCAAGTTGGCAAAAACTAATGAACACGGGAAACTTCTAGAATGCTTGGTTGACTGTGTTCTACAAAGCTTACTGATATGCATCTCTTCCCAAACCTGCAGTCAGCAGCACCACCTGTGTCAGGAGTATTTATTTAAATATTTATTTAAATGTTGCTATCCTATTGCTAAAGCCCCTAGAAATAGTTTCTAATGTTATTGATAATAACAATGTTTGTGTTTTATATTAGTGTCTTCATAGTTTTAATTTTTTCTTTTTTTGAGAATTTCATACATGTATACAATGTATTAGATCATATCTATCTCTACCCCCCTCATTTCTTCCCTCCAACTCCCCTCATGTTCCCCCCAACACACCCCTTTCAATTTCATGTTTTCTTGTGGGATTTTGTTTTTGGTAACCCACAAAGTCCAGTTAGTGATGCCTATATGTGCACAGGTGTAGGTATGGGCCCATCCACTGGAGCATGGAGAATCTACCAGTGGCCACATCCTCAGAAAGGAATGATTCTCTGTCCCCCAGCAACTATTCACTGCCAATAGCTTCTCAGTAAAGGGTGAGGCCTAGAGATCATCTATGCTAGATTTTGGCTGGCTTGATCTTGTGCAGGTTTTGTATAGGTAACTATAGTTGCTGTTTAAATAGCTTTCACTTATCCTCTTATGAGGCAGAACAGTTTTGTTTTGTGGATGAGGAAACTGAGGACTACAAGAATCAAATGATTTTGCCCATCTATAGTTGATAAATGGCAGAGCTAGAGTTTGACCTCATTTTCTAGTGGTTTATATTAAAGTATGATACAGTTGCAAAAAAATGCTTTCTTTGAGCTAATAACTTGTCAAAGTCCAAGGCAATATTCAGATCCTTAGTGTCTTATGAACTAAATAGCCAAATACTTGACAATTTTTAGATTATCCATGCACTGAAAAGACTTCTTTCTCCTGTCTCCCTCTGTCAATTACAGCCTACCCTTTCTGTCAGTTACAAACACCCCCTCCCTCAACTGAAACCAGGAAGCAGGTCAAAGAATGTTCTTTCCACCCTGTGATTCAAGAATGCCAGAAAGTTGTCTTTCCTTTTCCTCTGCCCTCCATAGATTCCTCCTGGTTCGTTGATGTTTGAAATTCCATAATCTATTGCTTTGGCTTAAAGCCAGAGCAAGGGAAGTGAAATAGATTTGTGCTTGGCTTGCCCTAAGTGTGAGGTACTATCTTGTTTATATCCAGTCAATCTTACGTATCGCACCTTTTTATAAGTGAGGGATCCAAAGCTCAGAGAAGTTCAGTAATTTTTTCATGGCTACAAGATGGATAGAAGGAGTTATAAGTAAACCCAAGTTGGATTGACTCCAGATCTGTAATTTATCTACTGCTGGAGGCTAATATTTATGTGAGCCTGCCACTGTATCAAATGTTTGTCCTAATACAAACTTCTCAATGTATATCAGGGTAACAGCTAATGAATGCACCCATCCTGTGTCTTTCTGCCCTCTCACTACCCTGTGGCCTATAGGACTTCCAACTACCCTGGGTCTTTCTTTGACTCCAAAGCTGGCTTTCCCCAAGAATGCTAGTATTAGTAGGTTAAAAGTAGGGAAGAATTTACTCCCTGGACCCAATCCCAGGAGCTTTCAGCCAACGACTAACAGAATATTGTAGAAAAGCCAAATCTCCATTGCCCCGCCCTGGGTGGCATACCCTTTCACTGATCCCCAGAATTCTCCACTGCGATCAGGCTTGAGTTGTCTGCTTAGTGATGTGCTTGAGATAATACCCTTTCAATAGGCTGCTTCCTTTCCCTGTCTCAGTTTTCAACTTACCTGTAGCTGTTAGTCAGAATCCTTTCCAAAGCAAACTACTTGAACTTGGGGTTTTGCTCTCAGGTTCCTCTGGGTCTGCCTCAAGAAACACAAACTAAAATAGTGAGCAAGCATGACTTTAAGGCCATCAGACATTTCTGTGACCACAAAAAGAATCATGCCGGTTCTCTCTCGTATGTTCTCAAATCTTTGCTAGGACTGTTTGCTCCTCACACCATAAAAGTCAAGGGAGATGCTGTCTTATGTTTCTTCATGAACAACTATGATGCCTATTCTGTGGAAGAGGGGGTAATAAGGTGGACAATATGGGTGAAATGCCCTCCCCTTCTGGAGACTATATTCTAGTGCACAGCTTCTTATATATATGTGTGTGCATGCATATGTACATATTCATATATATGTACTTGTTCATGTGTGTGCATGTATATGTAGATGTTTATGTGTATGTGCCTGTATATGTACATGTTCATGTGTGTGTACATGTGGAGGTCAGAGGTTGATGTCAGGTATTTTTGTCAATTACTCTTTGCATTATTTTTTAAAATATTTTGTTTATTATTTTTATTTTATGTGTATGAGTATATTGCCTGCATGTATGTGAGTGTACCCATGTCATGCAATGCTGTGCAATGCCACGGAGGTCAGAAGAGGGCTTCGAATTCCCCTGGAACTGGAGTTAAGGATGGTTTGTAGCCTCCATGTGGATGCTGGGAATCGAACCCGGGTCCTCTGCAAGAGCAGTCAACTCTTAATCACTGAGCCATCTCTCCAGCCCCTGCGTTATTTTTTTAAACGGGCTCTCTCACTGAACCTGGAACTCACTGATTCAGCTAGGCTGGCTGGCCAGAAAGCCCTAGGCCTCTTCCTGTCTCAGCTCCTAGAGCTGTGAGTACAAGCCCACTGCCAGGCCTGGCTTTTCTCACATGGGCTCTGGGGATATGAACTCAAGTTCTTGTGCTTGTGCACCCCCTGAGCCATCTCCCTAGCCTTAGTGTACAGCTTCTTAAACTACGGATATGGGGTAACTGAATGTGGGGATGGTGAAAAAAAACTGGCAGTAGTAAAATATTTCTGAATGCACAGTCACCAAAAATTAATCCAAGTCAAACATAATTAATTTCAGTTTTTCCTGGCAACATTCACCCATGTGGCATTGTGGGATTTCACTGCAGCCTTGGTTCTGAACACACAGCGTACACTATGCACTGCACATGTCACTGTCCCACACAGGGCCGAGAACACTGTCGAAACACTCCAGCTCAGATTCAAGACTACCGAATGGTATTAACTGCACTGATTTTACTGTGCATACAAAGTTTTTGTTCTTATAAAAACACAATGGTTTGGTGCTAGCCATGGTAGCTCATGCCTTTAATCCCAGCACTGGGGAAGCAGAGGCAGGAGAATTTCTGTGAGTTCAAAACCAGCCTGGCCTACATAGTGAATTCCAGGCTGGCTGGGCCTACAGGGAGACCCTGTCCCAAAAAGACAAAACCACGAACAAACAAAGCCCCCAAAACTCACCAAATGGTTTAATTATAGAAAATGAAGATTTTTAATATTTTCCTACTGACATTCCTCAGCATGTGTGTTAGCTACAGCTTAAGGAAGGAATTATTTTGGTTCACACTTTCAGGACACAGTCCACCGTGGCAGGGAAGTCATGGTAGCGGGAACTTGAGGCAGCTGGGCACAGTGCCCCTGAGTCAGGGAGCAGAGATGAATGCTGGTACTCAGTTTGCTGTCTCATTTTTATTCTATCCAGGGCCACAGCCTATGGATGATGGTATCCACACTTCGGGTGGGTCTTCCCACTTCAATCAACTCTATCAAAAACTCTCAGCTATGCCCAGAGGTTCATCTCCCAGGTGATTCTAGATCCTGTTAACCATCACAGCATGTTAGTATCAACTTAGTATGTCCTTAGAGTGTGTTGTTTTAGAATATTTGTTTTAAAAAAATTACCGGGCAGGAGGCTGGAGAGATAGCTCAGCGGTTAAGAGTTGGGTGGTTGGCCGGTCGTGGTGGTGCACATCTTTAGTCCCAGAGCTTGGGAGGCAGAGGCAGGCGGATCTCTATGAGTTCGAGGCCAGCCTGATCTTTATAGTGAGTTCCAGGACAGCTGAGGCTACAGGGAGACCCTGTCTCAAAAATACCAAAAAAAAAAAAAAAAAAAAAAAAAAAAAAAAAAGAGCTGGGTAGTTAACAACCACCTCTAACTCCCTCCAGTTCCAGGGGATCCAACACCCTCTTCTGACCTCCGCAGACACTGCTTGACATAGGTGTACCCACCTTTGTGCAGGCAATACACTCATATACTTAAAATAAAAATAATAAAGAACATATTTTTTAAAACAAAAAAAATCACTGGTGAGTTGCTGACTTGAGTTTTGTAACATGCAATGAAACAAAACAAAACAAAACAAAAACATTAAGTGAATTTTGGCCTAGGATTAGGACAGGATTTTCTACACTATCCGAAATATCCCTAAACATACTTCTGTTATTTTCTACTATGGGATTATGCAAATCAGCATTCTAAGCATTGACAATTATAAAGAGAAAATATTGACTCTGAAAAATGCTGAAGATGTTCACTGTCTGAAGCATCAAATATCCAGTCAAGGTTTAAATCTTTACGTAAAAATAAACAAGCACATACATCTCAGTAGTGTGCAAATTTGCTTTTGTCTTTAATAAATGGCAGGGTTGGAACTAGAGAGATGGCTCAGCAGTAGAGAGCTCTTGGTGTTTGGTTGTTAGCCTTAGCCTAAAATAGCCAAGCTATATCTCTCCAGTCCCAGTTATGAGCTCTTACTGTTCTATTAGATCCTAGAACCTACATCTGGTGATTCACAATCTGTAACCTGTAACTCCAGCTCCAAGGGATCTGGTACTTCCCTCTGACTTCTGTGGGCACTTGCATATAGATGTGAACACACACACACACACACACACACACACACACACAGTGCTGGATAGCTTTAGTGTCAACTTGACACATCTGGGTTGAGGGAGCCTCAGTCAGGGAATTGCCTCTATTGGATTGGCCTGTGGCCATGTCTGAGAGGCATCTTCTTGATGAATGATGTGGGAGGGCCCAGCCCACTGTGGGTGGTGTCACCCCTGGGCAGGTGGGCCTGTGTTGCATAAGAAAGCAGGCTGAGCAGGGCCCAAGGGAGCAAGCCAGTAAGCAGAGCTCCTCCATGGCCTGTGCTCCAGCTCCTGCCTCCAGGTTCCTGCCCTGAGTTCCTACCTTGTGCTCCCTGACGAACTATGACCCGGGAGATGTAAGATAAATAAACCCTTTCCTCCCCAAGTTGGTAGTGGTCAGAGTGTTTTGTCACAGCAACGAAGAAACCAACTAAGAGACACACAAAATAAACCTTAATAAACAAGCAAATAAATAAATGGTAAAGTTGTATATCTAGCAGGGAATTTTAAAAAATTTTAATTTTTAAGAAATATGATTTTTATTTTATGTGTATGTGTGTATTGCCTGCATGTATGTAAGTGCACCCATGTCGTGCAATGCCACAACACGGTGGAGGACAGAAGAGGCCATTGAATCCCCTGTCATGTGGGTGCTAGGATTCGAACCTGGGTCTTCTGAAAGAACAGCCAGTGTTCTTAACCGCTGAGCCATCTCTCCAGTCCAAAATTTTTAATTTTTATGTGTATAAGTCTATTGCCTGCGTGTATTAAGTATGCCTTTGTCATGCAATACCTGCAGAGGTCAGAAGAGAGTGTTGAATTCCTCTAAAACTGAAGTTACAGACAGTTGTTAGCTGCCATATAAGTGCTGGGAATTGAACCTGGGTCTTCTGCAAGAGCAGCCAGCGCTCTTAACTGCTGAGCCATCTCTCTAGCCCCAGGAGAGAATTGTTTTAAAGTAAATTTCTTTATAATTTATCATAAAGTGTTTGATTTGCATGCCTGTCTTGTGTACCTATATGTATGCCTGGGGTTATAAAAAAATTTCTCAGGGAAAAAGGGAGTGGAACATGTTTTAAGGAGTTCTGTTCTAGCATCTGTCATGAAAGTTTTTTTAAAAAACTAAATAGATAACCTGGAATTGATACGTATCTAAAAATTTTAAAAATATAAGATTAACTGTAGGAAGATCAGTGAAATTGAAGACAAATAGAAACAAATCAGACTGAATTCACATAGAAAAGAACTTGGCTGAGTGTGGTAGTACATGCCTATAATTCTAGTACTTGGGAAGTAGAGGCAGGAGGATCAAGAGTTTAAGGTTATCTTTGGCTACATATTGAGTCAAGTTCAAGGGCAGGTAGGGCTACATGAGCTACTGTCTCAACAACAGAATGAGCAGAGCCTCAATGAGTATGGGTAACACCTAACATATTGACATAGAATTAGAATCTCAAAACAATAATGTAGCAGGACACTTATTTGAAGAGAAAGGCAATTTAAAGAGAAAACCAATTTTCCAAACTGGAAAAAACAAAAATCTTTTATTTGCCTGCCTGCAGAGCTTAGCAAATTTCACCAGGAAAAATTCAAAGAAAGCTATTGGCAAATAACTGGTAAACTACCAAAACAAGAGATAAAGGAACCATAGAGCAAAGGTGCATGAGATGAAGCTAAACAACAATCAGAAACCACAGAAATAGAAGACGACAGGAGAACAACTTTGAAATATGTAGAAGCAGATCGCTGTCCCCCTATGAGTTCATAACCAGTAAAAGTATCCTAAATTATCCAAACGAAGCTCAGCAAGATATCTAGATCACTTGATCAATGGAAACATGGTTTAGGTAATGTAGGCTTCAAAGTGTGTCCTGAGGGCAGTAGAGCGTGATTGGAGAGCCCGCCTCTGAGTCCAGTTCTTAACTAAACTCTCAGTTGTTTGGAGTGGGACAGGTTCCTTCATCTCTGTCTGCCTCACTTTCTTACCTGTAAAATGAGGAAAACAACAGTGTCCACTTGACATAGTTACTACACAGGGATTAAGTGCAAGGCTGAATTTCCAGCCATCTGGGAATTTTCCAGATATCTGTCAGTTACAGGTTGAGCCTCCCTAATTGCAACATCTGAAAACCCAAATGTCTCCAGTTCCTGAACTTTTTGAGCACTGACTGACACAATGCTACAGATGAAATATTCCATGCTATAAAGCTTTGTTTAATGCATAACACTATTAATATATTATATAACATTGCTTTCAGGCTGTGTTTATAATATGTGTGAAACATGATGTATTCTATGTTTAGACTTGGGTCCTATCCAAAGAGATTTCATTGTGCATAGGAAGCATTACAAATTAAAAAAAAAAGGAATCTGAAGCACTTCTGGCCTAAAGCTTTTAGAATAAGGGATATACAACCTGTATTGCTTTGTAGTCTCATTCTCTTATGGTCCAAGAACATATTTTGTGTGTTCTTTTGAATTGTAAAGGTTTAAGTAGTGATACAGGACATAGTCTGTCTTGATGTTTTCTATGCCATTGAGAAGAATATGTATTTTGTCATTGGGCACAGTGTTCTAGAAATATTGAGGCCTAGTTGGATGAAGATGTTTTCAGATTCTTCTAAACCCCTGTTGGATTTTTTTTACCTGTATTCTGGTTCTCTCTATTGCTAAGACAGGACTGTAAGAATCTCCAACTATAGTTATTGATTTGGTCAAATTTTCTGGAATTTCTGCCAGTTTTTGTTTCATGCAACTTTTATTTATTTTATTTATTATTTTTATTTTGTATGAGTGTATTGCCTGCACGTACATAAATGCACTTATGTCATGCAATGCCCTCAGAGGTCAGAAGAGGGTGTCATATTCCTAGGAACTGGAGTTACAGACAGTTGTTAGATGCCATGTGAGTGCTAGGAATTAGACTCAGGTTCTCTGCAAGAGCAGCTATTGCTTTTAATCGCCGAACCATCTCTCCAGCCCCTCAGGCAATTTTTAAAATGCCCAAGTCAGGAAGAACATTTCAGGAAATAACATTAGTTATTTCACCAATGAATGAGAGAGTCTGGCATGATCAGTGAATGCATGACAAGCATTATAATGCTTGGGCTGTCAGAGAATTGCTGAGGGCCCAAACCATCCACTGTATTTTGTTCTGCTAACCTTTGACCTGAATTAGCCACAAGCAGCTAAGTGAATTCTTTGCACTATTTTCTCTGTAAAGCAGTTGAGATAGATGACTTATTGTGTCACACAGGAAGCAAACAAAACATGATCTTGGAGGCAGCTTGCCCTGTCCAGTTTTTTATCCCAGCACCCACTAGCTGAGTGAACTTGAACAATTTCTTTCTGCCTATTGTCTTCATCTGTAAGAAAATCTTCAAAAACATGAATATTTTCTCATCTTATAATAATATCTACCTCACATGGTTATTTATAAGGATTAAGCAAGCTGAGCCATGAAAAATGCCTAGAATAGTGATTAACACATGGTAATCACTCAACAAACAAAATCTACCTCAAAAGTCACTGAATTAATCAAATGAACCAGGCAAAATAGGACCTTATAGTGGCTTCCTTGGATTATCAAAACTAAGTACACAGACTGGGTGGTTTTAAACAAAGACAGTCATTTCAATCACAGTTCTGGAGGCTAGAAGGCTGAAATCAAGTTGTGTATATGGCCATACTCCTTCTGAAGACTCTAGGGAGGTACCCTTCCTCACCCAGTGTGATGACTAGTCTTGGTTGTCAACTTGATGCACCTGGGAATAAGGACCCTCAATTGAGGAATTACCTCCATTAGATTTGTCTGTGGTCATATCTGTGGGGCACTTTATTGATTGCTAATTGATGTATAAGGGCCCAGCCCACTGTGGGTGGTGCCATCCCTGGGCAGGATAAGAAGGATATGATGAAGGGCTGGAGAGATGGCTCAGCGGTTGAGAGCACTGGCTGCTCTTGCAGAGGACCTGGGTTCGATTCCCAGCACCCACATGGTGGCTACAAACCATCCTTAACTCCAGTTCCAGGGGATTCCAAAGCCCTCTTCTGACCTCCAAGGCATTGCACAACATGAGTACACTTACATACATGCAGACAATACACTCATACACATAAAATAAAAATAATAAATAAAATATTAAAAAAAGACAGATGAGGAGGCCAGGGAAGTGAGCCAGTAAGCAGCATTCCTCCATAATCTCTATTTCAGCTCCTGCCTTGGTTTCCCTCAATGATGGACTGCAACCTATAAGCCAAATAGACGCTTTCCTCCCAAGTTGTTTTTGGTCAGCACTCTTTATTTGGTCTTTTTAGCCCCAGCTAGCTGCTGTCCTAGAACTGACTATGTAGACCAGGCTGGCCTTGAATTCACAGAGATTTGCCTGCCTCTGCCTCCTGAATACTTGCATTAAAGGCGTGAGCCGCCATTCCCAGCTTGATCAGCATTTAATCACAGCAACAGAAAACAAAGTAAAATACCCAGATTTTAAGAGCTCTTTGGCTTTTGAAAGCATAACCATGATCTTGGCATTGTCCTCAAATCATCTACCTGTTCTCCTGTCCCAGCCTCTCTCACCCAAGGACTGTTTAAGCCACGTTAGGAGACCCTTTTTCTGTTTTCCTGATTCCCATATACACATTGCTGTACAGTTGAACTGTAGATGGGTAGAGTGCTACTGTATTTACTTAGTCTGATAATGTGTAGCAGTTCCGATGCTAATGGAAGGGACAATATTACTGGGTCCCCGATTCCCAAGTCCATTAACCTCTGGCCTCTTTGCTGCCAGGATTCAACAAAGGAGAAGTCAAAAGTTTAACTCTCAGTGAGGAGGAAGGTCAAGTGTATAATGCAGATTCTTCTGGACATTAAAGACCCAGCACTGGCCTCACTGTATCCTGCAGTTATTTCTTCCCAGAGAGGACTGGGAGACACTATTTTCCTGGAGTATAGTTTTCAGACACTTTGCCATTAAATTCGATTTTTCAATTCTAGGCCAAGTACTGGTGAAATGATGATTCCATTTTTGTACCTTCTCACCTGATTCTCCCTCCTACCTGACATTTTTTTCTGCTCCAGATCTTTGTTGTAGCTCTTTCTCCCTGGTGGTATGTCAAGTCCCAGAACATTCAATTTCTAAAGGCACCTACGGTATCCTATGCTCGGTTTCCTCGTTGAATAGGATACTGATTAACACAACACAGGACTGCATAATTTTTAAGCTGACAGAACTCTGTGGAAAAGAAGATGGATCGGTTTTAGTGAAGGGCAGGAAAAGAATATATGTATGCTCACATACATTTGTAGGTGTGGGTATATATGTGTGTCTACATAGACAAATATACATATGCACCATTGTATGTGTGATATAGAGCAGAGGTGCTTTGAGGGACTCCCCCAATAGCTCCATATAAAAGCCTTGCTCCATCCTGGGACCTGCTCAGTAAATAATCCAGGCTGAAAGTGTCTTATCTCTTTGGTTCAGTGAGCTGAACCCAAGACTGCATTATACCAGGAGGGATTAGTGAGCCATTATCTACCTCAGGAATCTTTGCTATGAGAGTTCACTGTTCATTTACAAACCTGAAAGCCTCTTTTTAGGTCTTAGAATTTATGTCTTAACATTTTTTTTATTTTGAGATACTTCAGAATCCTGTGCTTTTGTATGAAATGCATTCAGTACTTTTAATTCAGGAGACAGTTTTCTAATGTCTTGTACACCATGGATGTGGTCAACATAGAATCATGAATGAATAGATTTCAAAATAATTATGGATTGTGCCTCATAAGAAGTCTCTTGAGGTAAATATGCTTGGAAATGTATGGAATAGCTAGCATGTTAGAGATTACTGGGACACATCCCCATACCCACCCAGACACATCTAATGACTGAACGGAGTGCTCAATGTTTTCATGTTTTGTTTCTTATGTTTTTCTCATTTTAAAAATTGCATTTTATTTATTTAGTGTGTGTGTGGGGGGGGGTAGGTGTGCCATGGCAGGCAGGTAGAGGTCAGATTTCAATTTCAATTTTCTCTTGTCTGGCTGGCTCTGTATTTCTCTTTTTCAAGGAGTTTCTTTTTAATTTTCGTTTTTAATACACAGCAGGCATTTAATCCCATTATGCTTTTCAGTTATTATTATGAGCATGATGAAACCTAATTTGTACAGTGCTAGTGTTTCATCTTTAAATTGGTCAGGAATCCAAGCATTAGATAGAGGAGTGAGGTGAGAGCAGATGGCAGGGCCTTGTTTTTGATTTTTCCTTTTCTCTTTATCTTGAGACAGAATCTTGCTGTGTGGCCTAGCCTGGCCTCAAACTTATGCTCCTCCTGCCCACATTTCCCTAGTGCTGGGATTATAGGCATGTACTACTTATACCTGTCTTCTTATGTTTCTGTTTCCTTCCCTCTCCTCCCCTTTTTGTTTGTTTTATATTCATTAAATTTTTTTTTTTTTTTTGGTCTTTTTGAGACAAGGTCTCCTTGTAGCCCCAGCTAGCCTGGAACTCACTATGTAGACCAGGCTGGCCTTGAACTTACAAATTCACCTGCCTCTGCCACCTGAGTGCTGGTACGAAAGGTGTGCTTTGCTTTTATTTTGGTTTTATCCAACAAGGAGGGTCCTGCTTCGTAGCCCAGGCTGGCCTGCAACTTAATCCTCCTGCCTCTTCCTCCTGAGTGTTGGGATCTCAGACGTTCCCCCACAACGCACATCACCCCTCTAGGCCAGCAGCTCCTTTCTGAAAGTCATTGAGGCATTTCTGCCTGGGCACCTTAGATGAGTATGGTTTATTGTTTGCATAGCAAAAAGCTTAGCCCAAGCCTACCCATAGTGGATCCTGTTAATTATTCTTTCCTTCTCGCTATACTTCAGACAGGCTAGACCACTGCCACAGGGCTGCCATGCTGCAAGGTAGACATCCTGCTGGCAGGAAATCATACATATTTGGAATTTGAAATGGATTGGGCACCAAAAATAAAATACCTTAAGAAACTAAAGTTCGGGAACAAGGTAGCCAGCCCTGGTTCCTTTGAAGTGGGTTTGACAAGCGTTGATTCAAGCTGACCTTTCTTCCAGGGAGGGTGGAAAACCATGGTTAGTACTTTCACTTTTTTTTAATGTGATAAAAATTCCCTCTGCCAGTTGAGCATGTGCTGTGGGGTGAGAGTAGGCTTCTCTGTGGGAGAGGAGTGTTAGGGTGAGGCCCTCTGGGGCAGTTCTTGATGTTGGCCACAGCTGTGACAAAGTCTGAAGCTGAAAGCTACACCAAGTTTAAAATACATATTTAACAAGGAGAGGACAAGGGGTGGTGTCCTGGATTCCATCAGGCATGCACACAGCATCTTGTCACACAAGGACAAGGAGGAGGGGGTGGTGATCTAACTGCTCCAGTCCCTCTCATACAGAAGTCCTCTCAGAAGTTATTCTGAAGTAGACAAAAAGATAAAGTTATACAAAGAAAGGAGGAGGGAAGATTGGGCTCAACTGTTAAAGCTATAAAGCTTTCTTTTCTGTAACCTAATAGAAAAATCTCTGTCGCGAGGGCTTGAGTAGCATGAACTCTAGGGTCAAAGGCAGGGTAGAGGGTCTGGAATTGCTCTGTTCTAGAGAGGAGCTAACATCAGTAAAGAGGCTATTGAGACAGCTTGAGCTCTTGGGCAGTCTTGGCTGGAACCTGGGGATGTTGGGGTCAGAGGTGAGGGGAGAGCGATGGTGCCAGGAACAAAGTCAAGCTCACACTGTGCCAAAGTCTCATTGCATTACTTTCTCTTCTTCCCTAGGATTTCAAGAAGGAAAAATTGGGTGACAATCAACATTCAATGGCACTCCAAAAGAAGAAATAAATAAAATGACCAGAAGACATCCTGAAGAGATGTTCTAGTCAGCTTCCTATTGCTATGCTGAAATACTCTGACCAAAAGCAACCTGGAGAGGAAAGGGTTTATTTGGTGTACATAAGTCATAATCCATCATTGAGGGCCAACAAGGCAGGAACTTAAGGCAGGAGCTTGAAGCAGGAACCATGGAGGAATGTTACTTGATGGCTGGCTCTCATGTTCAGCTAGCATTCTTATATAGCCCAGGCCCACCTGCCTAGGCATGGTGCCTTCCACAGTGGGCTGTACCCTCCTGCATCAATCATCAATCCAAACAATCCCCCATAGACATGACCACAGGCCAAACTGATCTGGAAAATTCCTCAGGTGAAGTTCCTTCTTCCCAGGTGACTCTAGGGTATATAAAGTTAGTAGAAACCAGTCAGCGCCCTTGTCTCCTGGATAGGGTGGGAAGCACACATCAGTATTTGTCAGGTCATGAATCTGAGCCACACATACTTACCCTTCTTTTCCCTCTGCTCAGGCAACTTCTCAAGTTGCCTAATCTTGTTACCTGGGAGATGATTCTGATCCCTACTCTCCAAATCTGAAATAACCAACTGAGAGAGTCAAAGGAGATACAAGATATGCAAAAGAAGGCCAGGCATGGTGGCACACATCTTTAATCCCAGCACTTTGGAGACAGAGGCAAACTCTGTGAGTTTGAGGCCATCCTGGTCTGCATAGTGAATTCCAGACCAGCTGGGGCTACAGGGAGACCCTGTCTCAACAAACAAACAACAACATCAACAACAAAAGAACAACAACAACAACAACAACAATAACAACAACAAAAGAGATGCAAAAGAATTTCTCTGGGGTCATACTGGATCTGAGTCTATTAGTAAAGGACAGTTCTGGTTTTTCTCTAGGCAGAGTGGATCTGTTCTATATAACCATATCATTAGAGTTTCCAGATTTAGTTAAAAGAATAGAACTCATCTGTGGAGCTATGTAATGCCACATTACAGCAATGTCTGAATAAAGATAGCTTGATTCTTAGCATTCATTTTAGCCAAGAGGTGACCTGAATTGCTCTGAGTGCCTGTTCCTTCAGAATTCTCTCAGAACTATGTTCTCAAACAAAAGCCTCACTCCTTCTTTATTGAAACTGTATATCCAGCATGAAATGGGGAAGTCAAAGCAGATTTTTTTTTTTTTTTTTGGTTTTTTTGGGACAGGTTCTCCCTGTAGCCCCAGCTGGCCTGGAACTCACTATGTAGATCAAGCTGGCCTTGAACTCACAGAGATCCCCCTGCCTCTGCCTCCTAAATGCTTGGATTAAAGGCATGTACCACCATGCCTAGCAAAAGCAGGCTCTAATCAGAAGGATTTTGCCTTTTCTTTCTTTTTAAAAAATTTTTAAAATTTATTTTTATTTTATGTGTATGAGTGTATTGCCTGCAAGTGTGTAAGTGTACCCATATTGTGAAATGCCCACCAAAGTCAGAAGAGGGCATCCGATTCTCCTGGAACTGGAATTACTGATGGTTGTTAGCTACCATGTGGTACTGGTAATCAAACCTGGGTCCTCTGCAAGAGCAGCCAGTGCTCTTAACCACTGAGCCATCTGTCCAGAACCAGGATTTTGCCTTTTCTGACCCCTGCTAGAACATCACACATGCAAGTACGAACAGATGTAACAATTTAATCCCTATTGCTTGCAACACAGACTGGATAATCATCATTGCTGCCAATGAATATCCACTGTTGGCAGTGCTTGATTGATATGCAAAACATATGCACACATAATCATACATTATTCTGGTCAAGGCAAGGAAAGGTCATTGGGGATTAAGGCTATATGTGTTAGGTTATAAGAGGGGCACAAGGCCCAGAACATTGTTTTGCATTCTAAGCAAGCGGAGATGGTGTTAAATGATCTGAAACACAAGATTAACTTTTAGGTTGCAAGGTTAGGTAAAGTTCTTATGTTCAAAGCATGTCCATATTGTTTTTTTTTTAATATTTTATTATTTTTATTTTATGTGTATATGTGTATTACCTGCATGTAGGTAAGTGCGCCTGTGTTGTGCAATGCCCATGGAGGACAGAAGAGGCTGTCGGATCCCCTGGAACTGGAGTTATGGACAGTTGTTAGTTGCCATGTGGGTGCTAGGATTTGAACCCAGGTCTTCTGCAAGAACAGTCGGTGTTCTTAACTGCTGAGCCATCTCTCTAGCCACACATGTCCATATTGTAAAAGTCAGTCCACACTCACCAATATATGCTACAGTATGGAAACATGTTAAGTAGAAGAAGCCAGTCACAGAACACCGAATACTACATAAATCCTTGTAAATGAATTGTCCAGAAGACAGAAAGGGAAGTAACAGTAGCCCAGTACTGAGTTGTGGGGTACCTGATGACAACAATAGAGTTTCTTTTGGGGGTGATAAGGACTATCTAAAATGAAGGTGATAGATTGTGGAGTAACGTAACAGCAATAGAGCTATTTTGGGATGAGAAGACTAAGATTAGGTTGTGGTTCTGGTTGTGCAACCCTTTGAATATACAGTTATGAGTTACCTGACAACTGGGCCACTTACTATGAAATGTGCTGTTAGATGATTTCATCATTGAATAAGCACCATAGGGTGTACTTTAACAAAGTCAAGCACACTGTCTTGTAGGACAACTGCCTTACGTGGGGTTCACAGTTGATCAAAACTCCATTCTGTGGGTCATGGTTGTACTAAAACCCAATGATCTGCACACTTATGAGAATTTTATGACACAAAAGAATATCAGTAAATCTCTTTAAAAACATGAGATCAAGTTAAAATTGAATCTTAGATAAATCATGAATAAAAATTTAGTAATTTTATCCCTTTAAACATTTTCATGTGAAAAATATTTTCATTATTTAATTGAAGTATAAATTTCACTAAATGCCTAATATTTTATTTGTAAACCAAATTTATGATGTAACTAAATGTATCAGAAAGTGTCAATCCACAGCAAAATAAAATGAAATATTTCAAGATGACGGTAAACCTAAATATCCTGAATTGATCTATATACAAAGTTTTCTTTAAATTCTCTCTTTCTTTCTTTCTTTCTTTCTTTCTTTCTTTCTTTCTTTCTTTCTTTCTTTCTTTCTTTCTCTATCATCTGTCTGTCATATATCTATCATCTATCATCTATCTATCTACTATCTATCTACTATCTATCTATCTATCTATCTATCTATCTATTTTATGTGTATGAGTGTTATGCCTGCATATGTGTAAGTGCACCTGTGTCATGCAGTGCCTGTGGAGGACACAAGAAAGTGTTGGATCCTCTGGAATTGGAGTTACAGATGGTTGTTAGCCTCCATGTGGGTGCTGAGATTCAAACCCTGGTCTTCTACAAGAACATCCAGTACTCTTAACCATTGAGCCATCTCTCCAGCCCCTTAAAATTCTTTTGAAAACTTATTTTTATTTATGTATATGAGTATTCTGCCTGTATGTATGTAAGTACACAAATGTCATGCAATGCCCAAGGAGGCCAGAAGAGGGTGTTGGATTCCCTGGAACTGGAGTTACAGATGGTTGTTAGTCACTATGTGGGTGCCGGGAACCAAACCTGGGTCCTCTGCAAAAGCAGCCAGTGCACTTAACTGCTGAGCCATCTCTCCAGCCCCTATCTGTCAGTTTAAAAAAGTGATTTATTTATTTGTATTTATACAAATATTTTGATTGCTTATTATGTATACTGATATGTGTGTAGTGCCCATGAAGGCTACAAATGGAGCAACAGAGCTGCCATGTTGGTGCTGGGCATTGAACCCAAGTCCTCTAGAAGAAAAAGTGCTCTTAACTCTTGAGTCGCCTCTACAGTCCCTACAAAGTTTAAATATATCAAAACATCCTGCTGTATGCAGTAAAGATATACAGTAATCTCTCAATAAAAAGAAAGTATTAATCGTTGTTTTGTTGGTACACTGATATGGTAAAAAATGTTTTTAAATAAAAATATTAGAGGAAACAGTTCATATAAATAACTTGAGTAAGACTTAATGTCACCTCAACATACTTTGAGTATTAAAAGGAACTAACTGGGACCAGTAACTTCTTTTTTAAAAAATTCTTTTATTTATTTTTATTTTGTATATGAGTGTTTTGCTTGCATACTACATGTACGCAGTGCCTGTGAAGGCCAGAAGAGGGTGTCAGATCCCCTGGAACTGAAGTTCTGTAGGGTTGTTAGCCATTATGTAGGTGCTAGGAACTGAACCGAGGTCCTCTGCAAGACCAGTCAGTGCTCTTAATTGCTGAACCATCTTACAGCCAGACAATAACTTCTTTTTAAAAAATATTTTATTTATTATTTTTATTTTATGTGTATGAGTGTAGTACCTGCATGTGTGTAAGTGCACCTGTGTCATGCAGTACCCATGGAGGTCAGAAGAAGGTGTCGGATTCCCCTGGAACTGGAGTTACAGATGGTTGTTAGCCACCATGTGGGTGCTGGGAATTGAACCCAGGTCCTCTGCAAGAGTAGTTAGTGCTCTTAACCACTGAGCCATCTCTCCAGCCCCGACAATAAGTTCTTAATTTAATGTCAATTAGTTTTTTGAGATAGGGTTCAGGCTGGCCTCAGACTCACCACCGTACCGCCCAGGACAACCTCAAACTCACAACTTCCCTAGTGTTATAGGCAGGTACCACCATGGCTAGCTTATTAATTTTTTTCTTTCTTTTTTTTAATGTCTACTTGGGGGGATAGGGAGGTGACTTGGCCAGTAAAATCCTTACTGTACAAGCATGAGGACCTGAATTTGATCCCCAGAACCCATATTTAAAAAGGCTGGGTACAGTATTGCACACCCATCTCAACACTGGGGAGGCACAGGACAATGGAATCCTTGGGACTTGCTGGCCTGCAAGTCTAGCCAATTGGTGAGCTCTAGGTTTAGTGAGAGCCACTGCTTCAAAAATACAAAATGGAGAGAAATTGAGGAAAACAGCCAGTGTCATCTTCTGGAGCGTGGGCACTTACATGCGTGCACACACACACACACACACACACACACACACACACACACATGCATGTAGACACAAAATGTCTATTTTCTGCAATTAAGGTAGAGAGATCCAATAAGGAAAAAAGCTTTAAATTTCTGTTACTAAAAATTTTCAAAAGCTATAGAAAATATTAAGTAGTGAGGTGGACTGGATATTTTAAAAGATCCTTCTATACCCGATGTTAGCCAAAGACCAAGAAGCCTTGGTTCTCGACTTCATATTTTATGAATCTTGCCACTGAACTGGAAAAGTTATGTGGAAAGTTCAAGAGGCGGCTCTTTTAAACACTTTTGGCTTGAGGGTATGAGAAACTATTTTAAATAATGTATGTAATGATTATCCTACAGTGAGATTTACTCTAATCTAGCAATTGCCATGCATTGTGGAAGGAAACGAGGTGTTAGTAAACATCACACACACATTCACACACCCTCATATACCCATATTTCTCTGTACCCAGATGTTTTATGTTTATTTTAAGGAAAGATCTCAGTTTGAAAGTTTTGGAAGGCATGTGCATTGGATAATGGCCACTTGTACAGAATAGCTGTCCCTCTGACTTCAAAACTGGGTGAAACAACCCAGGATTGCTATAATGACATGCAGGTTGCACCTGCAAACTGTGTTCATACTCTCTTCATACAATGCTA
The DNA here is from genome assembly GCF_000622305.1 of Nannospalax galili. Lineage (NCBI taxonomy): Eukaryota > Metazoa > Chordata > Mammalia > Rodentia > Spalacidae > Nannospalax > Nannospalax galili. Next base: position 987,391 of record NW_008355790.1, read on the forward strand.
AAATCAGTTGATATAGTTTCCCTCATTTTACAAATGGAAAGCAAAACAGTACTAAATTGCTCTGAAATTATTAATTTAGTCAGTCAGGGTTAGAATATGTTGGAGTTCCATGGTGAAGTTGTTTTTTTAATGAAACCTTAGATTTTGGATTAAATGTTTCAAATGACAGGGGCTAAACTAACTGTATGCTGTGAGAGACTAGCTCTCCCACAGTGATGTTGCTGTGGTGATGGATTCAATTTTTGAAATAAAAATTATAGATTAAAGTAAATTTAAGTTAGACTGACAAATTCCATATAGATTCAGAGAAAGAGACTAAATAGTTCCCCTTGAATAATTTCAGTACCCACAAGAAATACAACAGGCAGTGATTTCAAAACATTTTTCTCTTTACCTGCAGTTTTAAAAAGTGAACCGTGGGGCTAGAGAGATGACTCAGTGGTTAAGAGCACTGGTTGCTCTTGTAGAGGACCTGGGTTCAGTTCCCAGCACCCACATAGCAGCTAACAACTGCCCATAACTCCAGCTCTAGGGGATCCCAAGCCCTCTTCTGACCTCTGTGAGCATTTCATGACTTGGGTGTACTTCCATATATTCAGGCAATACACTCACTAATATACATATACATATATATACATATATATATATATAATGAATTGTGTAGATCATACACTGAGATTTGTTCATAGTCTTCAAAGCCATAAGTATCTTCTTGAATATTTCCTTTTAAGGATTAAAATCTTTTTTCAGTGTTGGGGATCAAACTAAGGTTCTACGCATGCTGGTTCTGACAGTAAGCTACATTCTCAGCTTTAAAATCTTCATAAAAGAAGTATTTGGGTGAAAAAAAAGTTTAAACATTTTTATAAAGCATGAAGCAAAATTGAAGAGTCTGAAGAGTATTTAAGGACAAATCTTCCCTTAAAAAGCATCCAGGCATCCAGTTGTGTTCTTAGATTCTTAGTTGATACTCCCAAGAGCTGGAGTATTTCTGGAGTCAGGAGCAAGAGAATGCAAAACCCCAGAGCTGACTCTCCTCTTGTCCTCCCTTGTTTACTTCTGGCTCCTGTTGTCCGCTACGATAACTAAACTACCATGCAAATGGAGTTCAAATTCCTTAATTTGACAAAAATAGAAAAATTGGGGTCATAAACTGCAGCAACATAAACGCACAGGTGGAATGTGCTAGACACCAAGGAATGAGGGAGAATTATGTGTTCACTCAGTTCAGCCCAAGGGATGAGTTCCAATGGAGGGAGAACAATTAGAAAGAGAGGGAAGATTCTGTGCTTGCCTGGTTAAATGAGTTGACTAAAGTCTCTCATTAAAATTAAGCACATCGCACAGACTTTATGAGGAGAGACTATTTGAAAATGGCAAGTGGCACACAAGACTGGAAGATAGGACCTTTGATATTTGTGTTTGGGATTCATGTAAAAAGTAAGGCTAAGGTAAAATTTCTAAGATGTAGGTAAGAAAACAATCAGTTTCTTTCCTTTCTTCTTAAGGGCTGATAGCATTTGAAGCCAATATTGCCTTTTCCCAACTCTATTCTGTACCAGAAATCTTCTCTTTGCTGTTTACTTAAAATGTAAGTGTGGCCTCCTTGGGTTCAGTTTTACACAACCAAATAACCAAACAAGAAAACTATGACACCCACTCCTGGCCACTTGAGCTCACATAGTAAATCATGAGTCTCTGTTTCAATTTGTTATATAACATGTCATCATAGTTTTATATGTGTAAGCTTAGTACAGTCCGACATTGTATTCCTTCCACAAGTGCCCTATTGGATTTCCACATTTCCTCTTAGTTTCTGTTGATATAAACTGATATTGGCTTGCAGTTCTTTTTTTTTTTTTTTTTTTTTTTTTTTTTTTTTTTTTTTTTGGTTTTTTGAGACGGGGTTTTTTTTTAGCCCCTGCTGGCCTGG
>NW_008355790.1:989714-1028172 GCF_000622305.1 Nannospalax galili
TCTCTCTGTAGCCCCAGCTGTCCTGGAACTCACTATGTAGACCAGGCTGGCCTTGAACTCACAGGGATCTGCCTGCCTCTGCCTCCCAAGTACGGGGATCAAAGGCATGCGCCACCATGCCCGGCGCAGTTCTTCTGATATGTAGTGTACCTCATGGGTCATATTTATGCTGGGGACAGTTTGAGTCTGGCACAGGAAAGTAGGAAATGGGGGTGTGGTTAACACTGAGGGGGATCATCAGTTCCTTGTAAGGTGATCATTGACCAATGGTCCCAGAAGGACCTTCATTGATGGATCTTCAGGGAGTGATGGTAAACTTTAGACAGTAGAGAAAGGACTATGCTAATGTGTACCTTTCCCAAATTTTAGGGTCTTATTTTACTGCCATTGCCTTAACTTTAGCCAAAGAGATTTCTTGTAAAATCTGAAATTTATTTGGATTGGACTTTGGGTTTGTTTTTTAGAAATCTTGACTTTGTAGCTAACAAAAAAGTGGGATTGAGGGGAGTGATTTGAAGGGGTAATCATAGAGTCCTAGTCCTTTAGCCAGACCTTGTTATAAAGCCCTTAACTCATCTTTTCCCCCCAAGTACTTGAAACACCCCTAGAAGCAACCAAAACAACAGCTTGTTTTATGTAGCTATATATTTATAGATACATATGTATTCTATGATAGAAACAGTCACACACATCCTTATTTTCCATAGGCACAATTACAGATAATAACAGGAATAATCAAGATGACTTCCCCCAGAACATCTGCATTAGTTATTCTTCTCATTGCTGTGACCAAATAACTGACAAGGAACAAATGAAGGGAAGAAGTGTTGTGTTTGTTTTGGCTTGTGACTTGAGGTCTGTCATCATGGGGAAGGCATGGCAGCCAGAGTGTGAGGCAGCTCACTGTATTGTATCTGCAGCCAGGAAGCAGAGAGAAGTGAATGTTGGTGCTCAGGAGACTTTCTCCTTTCTGTTCATTCTAGGGTGCTGATACCCATATTCAGGGCAGTCTTCCATCCTTAGTTAAACCTCTCTGCAAACGCCATCAAAGATATACCTGGAAGTGTATCTCCTAGGTGAGTCTAGATTTAGTGAAGTTGACAGTAATTCACCACCACAACCACTCATGTGCTACAGTTTTTCCTTTTATCAGGGCTTGTAAAATCACATCAGAGAACCAATTTCATACAGCCTAGAAATGGTTCAGAGAACACATCTAGAACTATATCTGGTCCTGACAGCCACCAAAATCAATATTCAGTCAGAGAAGTAGTAAAGGCTAGAACATGGATTTTAGAGAGTAGCCTTTGCCTAATAGTGGGAGCTGCTGGAAAGTTATGCAAGGCTGGTGCCTCTCCATCTGGCAATGAAGTATCTATGGGTTACCTTGACCAAGATGTGAAGGAAAGCTATATGACTGGGGTCAGTAAGGACAGAATGAGACTTATGGGAACAAACTGGAATCTGTGTCGAATTCACTGCCTCCAACCCCGACAACACAGTTGGGTGGCCTTTCCTATGGAGCTTGGCCTGGAACTCAGCAATACGAAAGAAAAAGATCTGTTGGGAATTGGGGAAGCAGATCTGGCTGTTAGGTCACTGGTGTGTCAGAGGATCAGTGACAAATGTGCAGGAATTGACAAGCTGCCTGCAATATACACTGACCTTAGAGCATACAAGTATGGCTGAATCTTTGCTTTCCTTTTCCAAACAAGTATATTTCTCCTGTGGCCAATTCTATCCCAGAAACGTGGGGAAGAGAGCATGGGAAATCATGGGACATGCATCCCCTCTTTATTGAGGCTATGCAGTACGGAAGTCACCATAACAGCAAACAGCATTTTCCATGGTCAGAGAAGGTACATGCTAGTAAGAAAATAACACTAATAAATAAATATATAAACAAACAAATGTGTCTGTGTGTACATTCTTTACAAAAGCCTTCTGAGATAAGCACTTGTATTACCCCAATTTTACAGAGATAAGAAATATTAAGTACTAGTCTTTTTCTTTCTTTCTTTCTTTCTTTCTTTCTTTCTTTCTTTCTTCTTTCTTTCTTTCTTTTTTTGGTCTTTTTGAGATATGGTCTCCTTGTAGCTCCAGCTGGCCTGTAACTTACTATGTAGACCAGGCTGGCCTTGAACTCACAGAGATCCACTTGCCTCTGCCTCCCAAGTGCTGGGACTAAAGGCCCAGCTACATATTAGTCTTTTCTTTCAAACCTTGTAAAAGCTTTGGTTTATGACAAGAAATTCTAACCTAATCTTTTACCCCCACCCCCACCCCAAGACTTTTGTTTACAAAATGGCCCTGATACAGTCCTGGAACCCAATGGCTTGGGGTGGCAGAGCCCTTCCCCCTCTTTGGCGAACCGTTGTCCTCTTTCCTTTGCACTGCTTCTTTTAAGATGGCCAATGGGGAAAGACTGTGAAGTTGGAATCAAGGCAATGGGGAAAGACACAGCATTCTCGGTGTCTATCAAACTTCCAGGTTGGGCATCTTGCTAAATCTGAATGGTGCAATACACCTTTTGCAAAACTAAAAGCTGCCTTCCTGAGTTACTTCTGCTTTGTCTACATGTTCATTGTGTGGTATCAGTGTGGTCCTTGGACCTCAGATTTTATTTCTAACACAGATGGGGAAATTAAGGTAGAAATAGATTGCACGTTTACCCTAGGTCCCAGGAAATGCAGGAACCAAGCTGTGGACATAGGCAGGTGGCAATAAAGTCATTGATATTAACTGCTGCTTTATTCTGTTTATTCTGCCTAAAGCCTTCCCTAAATATTCAAACTGAACCCTCCTTTCAAATGACAGCACAGATTTTAATACTTGATTTCTTTTCCTACTTTTGTCTTTCTTTTTCAGACTAGATGTGAGATTTATTACTGAACATGAGTTAGTGGGGTGTGAGACTCAGCACAGGGGAAGCTCTTAGGGATGCAGGGCCTGCCATGAATGGAGATATATTAGCCCCACAGTCATTGAGAATGATCTGCCTCTCAGCTTCAAATTCATCTGCATTAAACTTGGTGAAGCCCCATTTCTCTAAGACTTGGATCTTCTAGTGACCAGGGAATTTAAACTTGGCTCTACACAGGGCCTCAATCGCTTGTTCCTTATTCTGTAGCTTGGTTTGGATGGACATGATGACCTGGTCAATGTGAACCTTGGCTACTGGGTCCTGGGGCTTCCCAAAGGCACCCTGCATACCTGTCTGGAGCCTAGAATGGGGACATCATGAAATCAGAGACAAGAATGTCCACAAATAAACGTCTTCAGGGCACCTATGTAAGTGATAGGCTGAACACACTAAGGAGGCTTCTGTTTGCAGCCACTGCACACAAGGCCTCTATGAGATTAAGAACCTGGTCAGCTTAATTGGCTACAGTCACTCTTGTCTTTGAACAGTGTTTTACACTTTTTTTTAAAGGCAGGGTCTCATGTAGTCTAGGCTGGCCTCAAACTTGCTATGTAGCTAAGGATGTCCTTGAAACTCCTGCTTCTCCTGCCTCTACTTACCAAATTCTGGACTCAAAGACATGTCCCATCATTCCCCAACTGTAGTGCTTATTGATAATGAATCTCCATAACTAGATATAAAAACTCTTTGGTATATAGATTACATACTCACTGTAGTTGCTAACAGTGACATGCATCCATCTGGTACCTTGTAAATTCTTACTGTGCTGACTTATAATGTCTTTGACCTTCAGAGCGAGGTAAGCACACCCCATGTAACATGTGTCTTTGTGGCCTACAGCTCTAACTCTGAAAGAGCTTTCTCTAAGTGCTTTTGTCAGGTTTTTGAAAGGCAATTGGAGCCTCCGCAATGATTCAGCTGTGTGCTAGCCTCCTGCTAATTACATACTCCAGACAAGTCCAGGCACGAGAGCCAAGGGGGAAGAATGAGGGGTCACCTCCAAAGCGGTCCAGAGGAGCTACGTTTAGATTTGCTCTGAAGAAAGGTCATTCCAAGGATTATTAAGTGAATTCCTGCAGTGCATTCGCCAATGGAGGGTAGAAGAAACTCAAGGCTTCGTCCTAAAGCCCGTGTTTTTGTAGGCTCCAGAATGAAAAGCTCTTTGTTGGCTTTTATTTAGATTGATTTAACATCCAACCCACAGAAGACGGAAGGTAGTACATGACCTTGAGGGAAGGGGCCCCACCCCAATCAAGGCGTTTTTGGCCTTAGCTGGTCTGTGGGTGGGCGGCTGAGCATCGTTTCCTTTCCTTTTTTAAAAGCCCCATCACACTTAGCTCTGCAGTGTTCCTTCAAGTCTGTGAGGGGAAGGGAGCGGTGACTTCCTAAAGGAAAGTATTCATATTTTTAGATTGAAATATGTGCTTGCAAAGTTTTTCTCAGAAAACATGGTTAAAAAGCATTTTGGATAACAGAAACATATATTTAAACCATAGTTGGTTCAACTTATGTAATACAACAAGAATGAAATGAATAATTTTATCTTTTAAAAATATTTTATTTAGTATTTATTATTGTTTTCTTGTTGTTCTTTTGAGACAGGGTCTCCCTGCAGCACCAGCTGGCCTGGAACTTGCTATGTAGACCAGACTGGCCTCCATCTCACAAAAATCCACCTGCCTCTCCCTCCCAAGTACTGGAACTAAAGACGTGTGCCACCACGCCCAGCACTTACCTATTGTTTTTATTTTATGTGTATGAGTGTATTGCCTGCATTTATATAAGTGCACCCATGTCATGCAATGCCCATGGAGGTCAGAAGAGGGCATTGGATCCTGGGAATTGAACCCAGGTCCTCTGCAAGAGCAGCCAGTGCTCTTAACTGCTGAGCCATCTCTCCAGACCTTTCTTTTCTTATATATTTTTTTTATTGTTTTAATTTTGTTTTGAATTAAAGAAGGAACAAAATTGTTTAAACAAGCTTCTTGATTTTAGAATATGTGTCCACTCTGCTTTCGTGTGTGTGTGTGTGTGTGTGTGTGTGTGTGTGTGTGTGGTGAACTTACCTGTGTGTGCACATGTGGAGGATAGAGGTCGACTGTAGCTTCCTCTAGCTTGCGCCACCTTATTTTTTGAGATAGGGGCTATGACTGAATCTGCAGATCACCATTTTGGCCAGTCTTGCTGGACAGCAGGCCCCTGGCATCTGCCTGTGTCCATCTCCTCAGCACTGAGGTTACAGGCATGCACCACCATTTTGGCTCTTATGTGGGTGCTGGGGGTCCAAACTCAGTTCCTCATGCTTACACAGTAGTCACTTTACTTACTAAGCCATCTCCCTAGTCCCACTGTTTTCCTTAGGATTTTCTTGCTTTAGGTTCCCATGTCTCAGAGTCCTACCCCTGTCTGCTTTGGAATGACAGGGCTCAGCCCAGTTAGACAATGAACCTGGAGCAGAGAAAGGGCGGGAGAGACACAGCTCACATTGTTTGGTTACAAGTTTGTGGCACCTCACCACTCAAGGAAGCACTGGAGTCACCCAGCTTGGTGTCTCTCACGTCACTGATCTTGTGCAGGAGGAATGAGCTGGAATCCACGTGCTTAACACATGACCCAGGTCAGCTGCCCCAGCCACTGGCTGGCACCATGACCACGTTTCACACATGAGCCCGAGCGCTATGCAGGTCACAGACTCTGAACATCACCCATTTGAGATATGCGGCCTGAAGGGGGACCCTTTATGTCCAAAGTAGGTGTCACTAGAGTTAATTTTGCCTATGTGGCACATTTCCTGTAGCTCTGAAATGACACCCCCAGCCTCTCTATTCCTCTCTTATTTGCTCATCTTGAAGTCCATTGATATAGAACCTTTTTATCATGGTTAGAACATGATTACATATCAGGAAAGTAAGAAGTCTGGTAACTGTCCATTCCTGAGCATATTTCTGCGTGGGAGGAAGAGTGGCATGAAATTGCACAGGACCCAAAAGGCTGCCTGAACAGAGAAAAAGACAGACGAGCTAGAAGGGGAAGTGGATATGAAATTCCACCTCTTGTTGAGGGGCTACTGGCAAATGGCATTGGCTGGGAGAGGGAGAGTCAGCTTTCTTTAAGGGTGTGACCCCTGGTAGGTTGACCACATTCCAGTGGATGGGTTCATCCCCAAGAATAATACAAATTGGGCTCCATGGGCTTGAAAAAAAAGAGTGTACAAAGCTGGGTTGGTCAGGGAGGAGATCTGGGAGAAGATGAAAGGAGGCTGTGAGGATAATACATTGTATGAAATTCTCAGAAAAATCAATAAAATAACTATTTTTTAAAAAAATAATTGCTAGAGGGTAGGAAGCTTGTTTTTCAACTTTACCATGAGCATGTTTAAACATTCACAACGTTTAAAAAGTATACTCCATCATACACATGCATTAAAATATTACAACAAATGCCATAAAAATCTGTGTTCATTAAAAAGAAGAAAAATTGGGCCTAGTGGCACAATCCCAGTACTCAGAAGGAAAGGCAAGAGGATTTTTGCATGCTCAAGGCCAACCATAGCTGTATAAAGATACTCTGTCTCAAAATAAAACACACACACACACACACACACACACACACACACCCTTTATCCTAATATGTCAAGTGTTCTGTACTTTACCAACTCGTATTGCATTAAAATCCCATCTAAGGGTAAAAAATAAGCAGAATCACATATTAAGCTGCTGTGGATGAAATAGCCATCAGATGCATTATAATAAACACGCACACACACAATGTTGACCATCCAGATACCATTTATGTTAAAAAAATTTAACTGTGTGGCCACATTTATATCATATATCCACAGATAGACATATGTATGTTTGCATGTATGCATATGTATGTACGTAGCCATAATTGAGTATTAACAGAGAAAAAGTGACAATATTCACTGCAAAGAAATTTAGAATTTACTCAAAGTCACAAAGTCAGAAAAGCAGTCTAGACCAAAGACTTGTGGGATCTGAGACTGTTCCATTCACTGTGCAGAAAATTTTATGAAAATTATGATGCTCACACCTGACATTTTGATCACACTTCCAAATCTTCAAGTCACTTTGACATATGCACATTATTTCAGTGTCATTCCACTTAGAGTTTATAAGAGGACAGGAGAATGGTGTCCAGGGAATGAATCCAGGGAATGGTGTCTCCCGAAGGCAGTGTTTCCAGGGAGCTGAGGTTCCAATCATGAGTTGTTTCTCCTGTTGAACTTGATTTCCTAAGGAAAACCCCCATCACTTCCTGGGAACACAGGAAGCACTGATCCCAGCAACCAGGTTCTGGATTCTTTTACCCAGGTCCAGTCCCTCTCACCTTGAGTTCCGGCCAGCTCTCTCTGCTGTAAGTTTCTGGGTGCTACTGTTCTCTTTCTGGAATATTCTACTTCCTATCTTTTCAACAGATACCCAACCCCACCCCAGCTGTGTCCTCTACCCCACCCTGGGCTTCCTCCTGTGATTGCACTTTTCACTCTGGGTCATAATTTCCTGCTTGCTTATTGTTTTCCCCCTGGACCACAGACTTCTCCATGATGAAATCCTGTAGCTTTTATAGACTCACAACACTAATCTTCATCCCTGCCAGTAATAAACATGCAATAAATCATTTTCGTTGATTCATCAGAAACCATGAATTCAAAGGATTTGAATTTTTGATGGTGTGATTAAGGTTTAAATCCACACGGAATCAAGTATACCAAGGTTTGTTTTTATTTTATTTTGGTGTTTGTTTTCTAAGATGAGAGCCAAGTAAGAACGTTTGGCAAGTACTGAGGGCAAGAGGAAACAGACTTCGATGTAGTTAAGACAGACTTAAGCAGGTTGGAAGGCAGCCCAAAGGGATATTTACAGAGCTAATGACTGGGTCTTGGGGACAGAGAATATGGGGTTTTTCAAACAAAGAGTTTATTGAGCCCTTCGGCATAGTCAGCATGGAAGGATGGTGCAAGAAAACAGGTGGAGGGAAGTGCCAGGGGCAAGAGCAGAAAACCCGCCTGCCCCCAGCTGCCTAGGGAGCCACAGGACACAGGAATGGTATGGATGGCCTGAATGGGTCTCTTTCAGGGTCCAAAGAAAGAGATTTAGCTAGCTAGATCAAACCTATAGCCTCATGCATGCTAGGCAAGCACTTAGCCACACATCAAGCCCACATTTCTAGAAGTTATCACCAGTGTCCTCTTATGTTGGCCAAGTGTCGCTCGTCATGATCACATATATTCATTTCTTTTTTAAAAAAGAATGGGGATTGTAGTAACCTAAATGCTAATATACTAGTGTTTGTGGGGCAGGGGGTGTCAGTGTGTGTGTGTGTGTATGAGCTCACTGATTGTGGTGTCTGGGTAAATGAAGGACGACCCTGATTTGGGACAGTACAATATTTCTAACCACCAGCTTAAGCCTTTTAAAGTCTAATTTGGGAATCCTCCTTAATGTAAATGTTGGGGAGAAAGTATTTTCATTAAGGAAAAACTGGTGTCAGTGAGCATCACATCAAGAAAGTAAGGAAACTGCAGACAGAAAGATGCTAGTGAGAATGGAGGGACTTGGGGGAGAATTGCTACCATTTAGGGGAGCTAATAAGGAGCAGGTCAGTTCAAGCTCATTGGACCATTAGAGAGCAGCCCAGACTGGCTGCACCAACAGGAGTCCAAAGTTTGTAGAGTCAAATGTATGCCATAAATGAGGCTTCAAATCCAATTAATTAGGGTCAGACTTAAAATGGCTTCAAGTTAGCTGTTAGCTGAAAGTTATCTTCTTGTGCTATTGGTTAAAACATGAGTAGTTAGACAAAGCAAAAACAATAAAGCAATTTTATGCCTTTGGAATCCTTAAGCAAGTGAGACAGTCTGCCTGAGGTAAACTATTCACAATGCAGGAACTTCTACCATTTGTTCTCGCACAGATTTTGAAGGAGCGCTGTGTAGCACTGCCAAGCCAGGGACTTTCTAATTAGGTATTGGACTGGCAAGGTGCCTTCTGTTAGACAAGTGCCCGCGCATGCAAATATAACGAGAAACACTCACAGGGGTCATGCTGGAATCTCATGGGGAAAAAAAAAAAGATGTTGGCGAGAACTCTGAGCACCTGGGGAGGTGAGGGTGCCACCAAGCACTGAGTCAGAGAGTTTCGTGCTGTCTTAGACTTACTCAGGAGAGACTGTGGTAGTTGGGCAAATGTGTTAAGTGAAGAATATGCTATGAAAAGAGATTTTCTAGGTGTTTATTCTCACTACTCAAAGTTATGTAAAAATTGGGTGGGAAGAAGAAAAAACAAATACAGGGCTAGAGAGATAGCTCAGTGGTTAAGGGCACTGGCTGGTCTTACAGAGGACCCAGGTTCGATTCCCAGCACCCACATGGCAGCTTACAAACATCAGAGAGATCTGATGCTCTCTTCTACCTCTGTAAGTGCTGTACAACACAGGTACACTTACATACATATAGGCAATACACTTATACACATAAATAAAAATAACTAAAATATTAAAAAAATAAAAATAGGACTGGAGAGCTGGCTCAGTGGTTAACAGCACTGACTGCTCTTGCAGAGGACTGGAGTTCAATTCCCAGCACCCACATGATGGCTAACAAATGGCCATAACTCCAGTTCCAGGGGAATTCGGTATGCTCTTCTGACCTCTGTGAGCATTGTGCGACACGGGTATACTTACATACATGCAGACAGTGTACTCATGCACATAATAAAATAATAAATAAAATGTGTAAAAAATAAGATAGAAAAAGTAATTGAAAAACAAATAGCTTAAAACTCCTTATATTTATCATTAGTATAATGATCATGCTGAGGGCAGGTGAACTATTATAAGCTGTGATTTGGATAACTGTTGCCCAAAGATCCATATGTAAATAAAGATTTGGTACCAGAGACTGGAAAGTGCTGTGGCTCTTTAAGAGGTGGGTCAGGGAGGAGCTCCTTAGGTCACCGTGGGTACCTATGAGGGAACTATCAGACCTTGACTAATCTTTCTTTCTCTCTCTGATCCTGGCTTGGGATTTAAATGCTCAATCATACATGTATTCCTGTCATGACATGCCAGCCTTGCCAGAGGCCCATGGAACTAGGGCCACAAGATCTTGAACTTGAACTTTCAGGATCATAAGCCAAAATGACTCTTTTTCTTAGTTATAGCTTCCTAAGGAAACTATGTCAACTGCTCGTTATAGGGACAGAAAGTTGACTAATACAGAATGCAGGTATATTATAGTCAATAATTTCAACATCCAGTTGATCAGAAACATATATAGTATTTATGTAACAAGTGAAGATCTTTACAGCCTAAAATAATCAGCGATTTCCTCCAAAGGAATTTTCATATTAGGTGGGTGCTTTGTTGATTCCCTGAACATGGAAAGTTTGTTTGTGATCATTTCTATAGGAGAAATACTGCCTTGAAAAGCTGCCGAAATTTTTGTGTGCCTACTTAGGAGAGACTTGCTGCCCCTTTTCAGTGGTATATAATTCAGCAGAGGTCTCTTCAAAGCCAGTCCCATTGACATGTCCCTCTCTGTCTTATGGGTATGTTGCAGACTAACTTTCTAAAGACCATTTGTAGGCTCAGAACACCATTTGGCCCCAGTGGATGAAATATTTATGAATTATAGAGTCTTCTACCTGCCTTCTAGGACCTTCTAGCATATAGCTCCAAGTGTAATTCCTGGCTTGAGTTACATTTCAGAACACATTAGCTAAGGTCTATAACTGCCAGGTGCTGGTGGGCAGGTGGATGGATATATGGATCGTAAAGGTGTAATGTGGGGTGCTTGCTCTCCAGTGCTATGATCTCATCTCCCAGCCATTCTTGCTTGCTGTATGTACTTCCTGTAAAATATCCCACCCTTCCCACACTGTGAACCATATCCCTTTAGGATCTGGTGCCTTAGTCTGTGTTGGGTTGCTATAACAAGGTCCCATACATTTGGTAGTTGGGAAACACTAGATCTTTATTTTTCACAACTTTGAAGGCTGCAAGTCCAAGGTCAAGGCATGGTAGATTCAGAGTCTGGTGAGAGTATAGACATCCTGGATCATAGACAACTGTCTTCTAGTTGTGGCCTCAATAGACTAAAGGGCTTCTTTTATAAGGGCACTAATCCAATTTGTGAGAGCCCCTCCCTTATGACCTAGTCACTTCTCAAAGGCTCTGACTCCATCACCTTAGCATGGGATTTGAACACATGGATGTTGTAGGATACTAACATTCAGACCACAGCAGGCAGCAGGTGTTTCTGTCATGAGGCCTCACTGACTCCTCCACCCTCACTGCTCTTCTGTTCTGAGATGTCAAAATGCCAATACTCCCTCTACATACTTGAGAGAGGCCGTATCATTGTATCATCATCTTCAGTTTTTGTTTCTACTTCAGCTCTGTTGGTCTCATGTCTCCAATCTATATTCTAAATCCCCTTTTCCACCCTGCCTGGACACTCATTTAACTTGTTTGGTGAAGAATGATGGAGGCCTCCTGTGAAAAATGAACAAACAATAAAAAATAACAACTCGCTCCCCAGCCTGATAAACACGTATTTGTTCTTCTCTAGTTTTCCAGTGGAGTTGGGGGAAGATGTGTTCAGCCAGCTATGTTTTATTCCCACGTCTAGGGAGCTTTTCCAACAGATTTCTATCCATAGAACACACGTATATTTGTAGGTAAATCTTTTTACTTGTGTATTTATTTTTACATTTTTTATGTATATAGGTGTGTACATGTGTACACACACACACACACACACACACACACACACGCCATGGCACAAGTATGTAGCTCGGAGGACAACTTGCAGGAGTTGGTTTTCTCCTTCTACTATTTGGGCCTTGGTGATCAAACTCAGGTTGTCAGGCTTGGCAGCAAGTACCTTTCTCTTCTGAGCTATCTCACCAGTCCTATAATCAAATTATTACAGACCAAATCTTTATAAACCAAACCTCCTATCTCTGTCTGAGCCTCCTCCCATAGTGGCAAGAAATAGGTCCATACCTTACGTGCATTCTGTGATGACTAGCTTTGTCAACTTGACACAATCTAGAATCACCTGCAAAGATTATTTACATTGGGTTGGCCTGTGGGCATGTCTGTGGGGGATTGTATTAAGTTAACTGATATGGAAAGACATAGCCCACTGTGGGTGGTATCATTCCCTTGGCAGGGGATCCTAAACTGTATGAGTGGGGAAATAGAGCTAATACAAGCAAGAGAGACTGTGTGCAGCAATTCTCTGTTCTTTTTTAAAAAATATTTTGTTATTTTTATTTTATGTGTATGAGCATATTGCCTGCATGTGTAAGGGCACCTGTGTCATGCAATGCCCAAGGAGGTCAGAAGAGGGTGTCATATCCCCTGGAACTGGAGTTATGGATGGTTGTTAGCTGAAGGTGGGTGCTGGGAAACAAACCTGGGTCCTCTGCAAGAGCAGCCAGTGCTCTTAACTGCTGAGCCATTTCTCCAGCCCCAATTCTCTGTTCTTGACTGTGTGACTCTCTGCTTCAGGATCCTGCTACTGTGAATTCCTTGCCATGACAGTCTATAACCTAGACCTGTGAGCTGAAATAAACCCCTTCCTTCCCTAAGTTTCTTTTTGTCAGGGTATTTTATCACAGTAACAGAAATAAAACCAGGGCACATTCCATTGTGCATACTATTATTTATTTACTTTTAGGTTAGTTTTGATTTTAAAAAGTATTTTGTAGAACATAAGTATGCTATGTTTAATTACCTACTCATTTTTAAATATTAAAAATGTACAAAACAGGAACAACATCTTAAACCCTTTACCAATGATGCTGGTTCCACCCACCAGTTGTCATCCAGTGTTTGTTGCTTTTGTTTGGGCAGCAACATATGGTGCTCACAAAAGGGCAGGAGAAAAAGATGTATTAAGTGTCTATTTAGAAGGCGGGATCAAGGCTAAGAGACACAGGGACATCAAAGCATCCTGAGGAAGCAGCAGCCACTTTCCTGTCATTCTCTTACCTGATAGACCAAGAGAGGGGAGTGGTCAACAACTCAGCTAAACAACCATCATGGAAAAGGGTCCTAAATAAGCCATGGGCTTGGGCATAGGAACACTACCACTGCCAGCTGGGGGTCTGCCCAGGAAGATCAAAGACTAAGTTCTTCATTCCCTCTGTCCTCCTGGCCTCTCATTTCAGGTCCATGTCTCCTTTCACCCATATCCAGCTAGAAGAGGGCAAGGGCGCCCATTGGTACAGTCTTTGGCAGTGTAGCTTCTTGGTAAAGAGCAGGAAAGAAGAGGATAGGCAAAAAAATGGTGGAAATCCAGCGAGGCAGCTTACCCACACCCTTGGTGAATCAGTCCCTGATCAAGTCTCCCACAACAACAAGCTGCTTGTAGGTTTTCCTGGATTTCCTCTTAGGGCAGAGGAGGCCTCCTCTGTATAGTGTGAGCCCTTAAAGAGGGGGACTGGAAGACAAGAGGCTCCCAAATGGTTGTCTCCAGTCAGGATACCACAAAAGGGCAGATCTGAGCAACAGACGTGTCCTGAGGGGACATTTTAATATTTAGAGTCTGACTCATCAAATCCAGGTGGTAATCACTTAGCTCCTTGGGCCACCAAGCTGAGTTTTATGGAAGAACACTTAGCTCTTAATTAATGCATGGAAACATGGGCATTTTCCCTTACTGGAAATGCAATGCTCAGACTAGTCTGGCTATATTCAGAGCCACATTATTGCAGAATTGTTCAGCCACAGTCCCTTCCCCAACTTGTACCACATTGCAATAACTAATATCATCTAGTTGGATAGCAGAAAACTCTATATAATTGTTTATATTCTAGGGTTTGAGGCCATAAAATGCTGAATTACATCAATACTATGACCACATACACTTTAGACTTTTTTAGAATTAATTTTTGATTTTTGATTTCAGTTTAGTGTTCTTTACTTTTGCCTAGGGAAATGATTAGGATGGGCTAACATGGGTCAGTGACTTACAGAATGGCTCACAAATCTCTATGGTTGAGTTCTAGGAGTTAGAAAAGCCGTGTACTTCCAGAGAAACCACATTGCAATGGAAAGCAGTAGTCCCACCTGTGGCTAGGGGACACTCTTGCCTGTAATCTCCTGCAGAAGGCAAGTTGAGACCTGAGTGTTTTAGTATGCTTTATGCTACAATAACAAAACACTACGTACTGCATAATTTATAAAGAACAAAAGTTTCTTTCTCTAGGAGCTGGAGAGACGGCTCAACACTTAGGAATACTTGCTGTGCTGGGGTTCGTCACCCATACTAGGTGACTCACAACCACTTGTATCTCCATCTCCAGGGGATGCATCCAATGTACTCTTCTGGCCTCCCCTGGCATCCACACTCATGTGCATGTTTATGTGCACATAATTAAAAATAAAATAAATCTTTTTAAAAGCTCTACTTCAACATTTTTTCAAGTTTTTTAAAAATTAAAAATTTTATGTTTATTTTATGTGGGTGATGAGTGTTTTGCCTACATGTATGTAAGTGCACCCATGTCATGCAGTGCCTGTGGAAGCCAGGAGAGGGCATTGGATCCCCTGGAACTGGAGTTACAGACAATTTGTTGGCCTCCATGTAGGTACCGGGAACTGAACATGGGACCTGTGAAAGTACAGCCAATGCTCTCCATTTCTCCAGCCACAAGATCTACTTTTTTTTTTTTTTTAATGTGTATGAGAGTTTTTGCTTGAATGTATATATGTGCACCACATGTGTTCTTGGTGCTCATGGAAGACATAAGAGGTGAAGTTACAGGTGGCTTAAGCTGCTATGTGGGTACTGGGAATTGAACCCCAGTCTTCTGACAGAGCAATCAGTGCTCTCTCCAGCCCCATAAAATAAATCTTAAACATTTTTTTTTCTTTCTTATAGTTTTGAATTCTGGAATGTCAAAGGCCAAAGGACTGTATTCTCACCATCTGATAAAGGTTTCATCTCTGTTTCTAAGATAGGGTTCTGAACCCTGCATCCTCGGAGAGAGGAACACCATGTCTTCCCATGGCAAAAGGGACAGAAGGGCAAAAGAGATGAATTCCCTTCAACAAACCCCTACAACAAAGACATCTACTCCCACTTGCAAGGCATGAGCACTTTTGATTCAATCACCTCTAAAAGGCCCTACCTCTTAATTCTACCACATTAGCCCCTACATTTCAACACCTGAATTTGAAGAGAGGGCAACACCAGTTTGGGAGAAGTTTAGAAGAGGATTCAAGACAGTAATTGGAGCAACGTGGAGTAGAGTTGTTATGTTATTATAGCTTAGAGTTGATACTTTCAGCTGGACAGTGATTAGCAGACACCAGGGGTAAATGATAACTCTTAACATTTTGCAGTGGGAAGGGCACAACCCTACAGGAGCATAATTAGAACTTTCCTAAACCACTGCATTTCCTCCCCTCTTCTCACAAAACCCTCAAGCAGCCACCCACTTCTCAAGGCTCAGTTCCTTGTGTGAACTCAACACCTTGTGTGGTCCCACTAGTGACACTGCAGCACAAACAGTTATCCACAGGATCGCCGTCTAAGCAGCTAACAGGCTTAAATCAAACTTACCAACTCTTAAAACATGTTCTGCAAACACACTTTTTGTAATTGTCTTAATTTTGATTGTCTTATAAGCTAGTTGTGTTTGAAAAAGCAAATTAAAAAAATACTTATTTAATAACCTCATACTTAGAAGAAGCATTTCATTGCAACAGCATTGACATATTCAATTACAATTTCCAGAGCTAAGATGCATCTCTTTCAAAATTGGCTGTAAATTTTTAGGTTTACAGTTGAATTATTACAGTTATATAATATTGTACTCAGTATAAACCCAATAAGACATAAAATTAAATGAGGTTCAAGCCTTTAAAAAGATCTCCATTTCATTATTAAAATATAGTTTCATACAGAAAAATTCATTTTTAATGCAATTGACATTAAGATGTTTGCACATGCGTTTCTAATCTCCATATATCTGATTATTACTAGTCACAGTTGGTGAGTTTCTGAGCTCCTTGGCATCTGAACATGGATATAAAGTCACCAGGTAGATTTCAATGGTAATGTTTTTTACATCTACTAATTATTAAGGAGCAAATTTTTATGCTTTGAAGAATTACTTTTTAATGATATTCTTTTTCTGCTGAATGTCCTTCTGGTTGGTTGGTTGGAGGATCAGCAGCTTTCGTGCTGAGATCACTTGAGGTCATCACACAGTTTTGAAAAAAAAAAAAACCCTGTAAGACATAAAATTGAATGAGTTTTTAACCTTTAAAAAAGATCTCCATTTCATTTTAGAGTATATTGTTCCTTGCAGGAAGACTCATTGTTTTTGCTACTAACACTGAGATGTTGGCACATGAATCTCTAATCTGTCTGTATCTGATTATTACTAGTCATGATCGGTTGCACTTGGATCCTTGGTGCCTGTGTATTTAAAGTCATTGGGTAGATTTCAATGGTAATGTTAATCACCTCTACTAATTAAAATGATGTACCTTTATACTTCCTCCTCAAATATAATACATTTTTAAATCTATTGATTTTTTTTCTGTGTGTTTATATCACACAGAACATCCCAAACCATCTTATTCAGCTATACACCCACTTCCCAGATGGCACCCTCCCATAGCCTCCCTCCTCCCACTAGAGCCCTTATACTCTGTTATCCCTGCTACTGCCCGCTGTGTTGTCCAAACCCCCATCCATTCCCACTATTTGTCCATCTGGTGAATCTAGTCAGTTTGTCTAAAGGTCTTTGTTTTAGGAAGGTCAGCTGTTCCTCATCTAGCAGCAATCAGTTCTTAATATTCCTTTAGATAAGAATGGGGTCTGCTGTTCATTTTCCCAGTTCTATGCTGGTTTATTACCTGGGAGTCCCTTGGGCCTCCCTGGCCAACAACTCAAAAGAAGGTATCTCCTCACTGGCATTGTTGCTTCTTATGTAGCTTTTAGCTATGCATATGGACTCTTAAGAAATTATATTAGCCCCTTTAATCCTTGATTATACTTTCCTTTTGGGTGTTTAAGGCCATACAGTTGGCCCAGATAAACCAATTTATTTTTACTCTTAAGGTCGTTTGAGGATCTGTTCCTCAGGGGTCACATGGGCTTGGGAGGAGCCCCTGGCTCCTTTCTTTTACCAGTTCTGCCTATGTGAAGATAAGCCAAGTCAAAGAAACAGCAAATTTTAAGAGTTCTTTAAATATTTGGGATATAAGTTCCTTATCAGATATGTAATTTGAATGTATTGTCCCATCAGAAGTTGGGTTATAATTTTTCTACCTTGAAATTCAGGATCTTCCTGGCAGCCTGGCTAGTGCTGGGGTCACAGGTATGTACATGGCCTAGGGTTCAATAGTGTCTTATTTGTTGTTTGCTTTTTTGAGACAGTCTCACTATGTAGCACTGGCTGACTTAGAACTTAATATGTAGACTAGGCTAGCCTCAAACTCATAGAGTTCTGCCTACCTATGCTTTGATAGTGTTTTTGACATTCAAAGCCTCCCCCTCCTTTAAAAAAATTTTACTCTACTAATTTCTCTTTTCTTGCATGTGTTTGCAGTGATATATCTGAGAAATTGTCACTGAACCTGAGACCAGGAAGATTTACTGCTATTCATTGCTCTAAGAATTTTCAAGTTTCAAGGGTTAGGATCAGTTTAGAGTTCATTTTTGTGTACAGTGTAGGCAGCTTTGCTTGCAAATATCCAGTTGTACCAACACTATTCATTCAAAAGTCAACTTCTTCCCATTCTATTTTGTTGGTGTTTTTATTTAAAATAGTTGGTCAGGACTGGAGCGATGGCTTAGCTCTTAAGAGCACGTATTCCTCTTCTAGAGAATCTGAGTTCATTTCCCAGTGCCCACATCCAGTGGCTCATAACTATCTGTAACTCCAGTTCCAGGGAATCTGATGCCTGTAGCCTCTGTGGGCACCTGCACCTGTGTTCACACACCCTCCCACACACATAATAATTTTTAAAAAGACAAATAAAATAATTGGTCATAAGTGAAAGCATTTATTTCTGAGCTTTCAAATCTATGTTGATTAAATGTATCTTTTCTTCTTTTATTTATTATTATATTTCATGTGTATGTGTGTAGTGCCTGCATGTAGGTAAGTACACCTGTGTCATGCAATGCCCGAGGAGGACAGAAGAGGCTGTTGGATCCTCTGGAAGTGGAGTTACAGACTCCATGGCAGTTGTTAGCTGCCATGTGGGTGCTGGGATTCAAACCTGGGTCTTCTGCAAGAACAACCTAACCACTGAGCCATCTCTCCAGCCCCAAGTGTATCTTTTCTTATTCTGGCAACAGTCTTGATTCCTATAGTATATCTTTTTATTAAAAGTATCCTATATACTTATATTCTAATTTGGAATTATTCGATTCCTTGGAGTTTTGCCTTAGAACATTCAGAGATACCCTCCAGCTGCGTGGACACTTCCCCTTCTCTTCCCATTCCCAGTTCAAACTCACAGTGTTCGAATCTCCACACACACCTTCAGATGCCCCAATGCTCAGAAAAAGACCAAGATTTTATATCTTGCTGACTTTCATCTTAGGACTGCCCTTAGATCCCAGAGCCCTGTCCCTGGTTCTTGGACATGGGCATCGCATGTTCAGGATTGCAATGATCTATCAAATCTTTTTCACCCTTGAAATTTCTCCAACTTTCCTTTTTATCATTTCTCTTTTCTGTTTTCAGATGGAGGTATGTGACGACATTGGGGTCACTCAGATAATCTAGGATAATCTATTTAAGATCCCTCATTAGTACTGACTTTAATGATGACTTCAAGGTCCCTGTTTCGATATAATGTAACATATTTACAAGTTCCAGTAATGAGGGTTGGGCTACCTTTGGAGGCTCAGCTTACATACAGTGGTCAAAATGATTGAACTGGTGCTGTGGTTTTAACTGGAAACATTTTGGAAGACTTGTCATATTTGTAATAATTATAGGTTGGCAACTGTTTTCTTTCAGCATTTAAAAGATCATCTATTGTCTTCTAACTTCATAAATTATTCTGAGAAGTCTTATTGCTATAACTGAATATAATGTCTTTTAAAAAGTGTTAAGGATTTTATTTTTAATAATGTGTATGTGTGTGCATCTGTGTGTGGGTATGTGCATGTGAGGCTGCTGCAAACAGAGGCCAGAGGCATTGGATTTCCCTGGAGCTGGAGTTACTGCTGATTGTGAGTCACGTGACCTGAGTACTGGGTACTGAACTAGGTTTTCTGCAAGAACAGTATGCATTCTTAACTACTGAGCCATCGCTTCAGCCCTTCCCCCTTCTAAAAATTTTAAGATTTTTTTGTCCTTGGCTTTCACCAAGCTTATCTTGATATGCCCATATAATTTTCTTTGTATTTAGTCCACTTATGATTTATAGAGTTTCTTAAATCTGTGAAATCAGTTTACATACGGGTTTTAGAAAATTCTTTTTATTTTTATTTCTTTATTTTTTATTTTTTTTATTCTACCTTCTACAATGCCAGGACGCCAAATTCTTTGAAACTGAAGTTATAGGCACCTGTGACAGCCTAGCATTGCTAACCATTTCCATACACTTTTTAGTGGAGACTCAGCAGTGACTTCAACACTGGGGTTCGATCAACTGTGTGTAATTCATCAACATCACTCAGTAAGTCCTCTCTCTTTAGGACTTACAATGCAATAACCATGTATCATCCTGTGTAGCCTGCTACCCACTGCATGAGGTCTTCTCTCTCATTCCTAATGTCACCCACTCCTTTCTTGTGTCTTCCTCTTTCTTTTCAGCACATACAAGTTTCTGCCATTGCAGCAAAAGACCTGGTTTCATTTTGGAGGGAATACTTTACAGTCTTCTCATAAATTGCAAGTCCTCCCCTTAGCTTACCCCCCAGTAAGAGCCATGCAATATTTATTTCACAGTGTCTAGTACTCATCACAAGCCTTAGAAAATAATAGTTGTGGGGCTGGAGAGATGGCTAAGCAGTTAAGAACAATAGTTGTTCTTGCAGAAGACCTGGGTTCGAATTCCAGCACCCACATGGCAGCTAACAACTGTGCAAAACTCCAGTCCCAGGGAATCTGACAGCCTCTTCTGTCCTCTGCGGGCATTGCATGACATGGGTGCATTAACACACATGCTGGTAATACACACATGCACATTCAAAAAAAAAAAAAGAAAATAATAGTTGTCTGATATGTAATTGTTTATAAATGACAGCAAAATTTACTGACTCCTGGCCATTCAGAGTTACAGCTTGATGTGCTAATGACGTGGACTTGAGCATTATAAAATGTTTCATGAGTTTGTTTTGCATGATGGAAGTTTTATTCAAATAAAAGCAAATCACATGAAATCTGAATTGGGTTTACAATATCATGCTTTCTTCTCCCAGTCATCGCTATGCACAGGACCTGAACAAGAGTAAACTACTAATAGAAAATAAGACAAAGAAAAGTTTATTTTTGCACACTGGTTTTGGAATATAGATGTATTTTAGGATGAGCTTCTGCCATGTGTGGTGGTGCCAGGGCCAGTGCCATGAGAGGGCTGCAGTGGGGAAGAGTCACAGCTAGAGTAATAGAACTAACTATGGTCTGGAGAGGAATTCCCAAAGGCCCATGTGTTGAGTTTGGTCCTAGACCATGGTTTTACTGGGAGGTGGCAGGGCCTATGAGTTGTGTGTCAAGTGGGAAGAAGTTAGAGCATTGGGGCCAAAGGGGATGGTGGGACTCTGGACTCTTCCTGTTCCCTTTTCTCTATATATTTGTTACATGGACACTGTGAGACAGGCAGCCTCCTCTACCATGGGCTACAGCCATGATGGACTGCTTTGTCACAGGCCCAAAATCCATGTGTCTGCCTGAGCAGGTACTGAAAACTCTAAAACAAACCTTTCATTAAACATTGATTGTCTCTGGTATTCTGTTACAGTAATGGAAGGCTGATAAACAGAGAGGCATTATTCAGAGCATCTCAACACTCATCTACAACCAAGTTTTAGGACAGATAAGGCAATATTAAATTATGTCTTAAAAGAAATTATTATTTTTTACTAAGTGTGTGTGTATGTATAGTATGTGCATGCACATTTAGTGTGAGCGTTAACTACGTGGATGCTTGTGCAGGCCAGCAGTTGGTGTCAGGATGTCTTTCCTTGATGACTTCTCCATCTTGATTTCTGAGACTGGGTCTCTTATTAAACATGAAGATCACTGTTTCGGCCAGTCTGACTGGTCAGCAAGCCCTTGGAGTACACCCATCTCTAGGTCCCAGTGGCTGAGGTTACAGGCACATGCCACAGTATGTGGCTTTTATGTGGGTACTGGGATCAAACTCAGGTCTTCCTTCTGTGGCGCAAGCATTTAACCCTCTGAGCCATCTCCCCAGTTCCAAGACTAATTATTTTGAGGAAAGATAGGTGACGAATCAGAATAGACCAGTGTCTAGCAGTGTCTTGAGACATTTTGAGAAAGGATCTCAGATATACAAAAAGTCCTCCCTATAAGAAAAACCCACATAGAATTTTGAGGAAGATTGTGCCATTGATAGGTTTTGGGAAGAGGTGAAGTGTGGAATATACTTTTCCAGTCAATGTTAGTGAAATTCTAAACCCCAAGATAGAGCCTGTCCTAGTTTTTTTCTTCATTGCTGTGACAAAATACTCTGACCAATACCAACTTGGGGAGGAAAGGGTTTATTTGGCTTGCATCTTCCGGGTCACAGTTCATCATGGAGGCCAAGGTAGGAACTCAGGGCAGGAACATGGAGGCAGGAGCTGAAGCACAGGCCATGGAGGAATGCTGCTTCCTGGTTTGCTCCCTGGCCCCTGCTCAGCCTGCTTTCTTATGCAACACAGGACAACCTGCCCAGGGGTAGCACTGTTCACAGTGGGCTGGGCCCTCCCACAGCACTAAAAAAATCAAGAAAATAACCTGCAGACATGGCCACAGGCCAGTCCAAAGGAGGCAATTCTCCAATTGAGGCTCTCTCCACCTAAGTGTGTCAAGTTAACACTAAAGCTATGCAGCACAGAGCCAGTCAATGCCTCAAAGAAAGGAATTCACACCTGTGTGGCTACAATAACATCTCTAACTCTTTGGAACAAAGAATGAAGGGAGCTTTATAATGTGCACAGGCATGGAACCTGAACTGCCTGGATTTCAATCCCTGCTTGGTGGATTCAGCTGAGATCCTGCATAAACTGCAAAACTCCCTTGTGAATAACATTCTGCTCTGCAAAGTTTGGATAACAGCACCTATCCAGTATGCTTATCACATGGAACAAGCAGGTGAACATACACAGTGCTTAGCTTGGTGCTTGACACATAGGAAAACCACAAAAATGCCAGCTTTTCCATGACTCAGCTGTAACTGAAGGTGTCAATAGCATATGTGATTCTTTCTTGGTGGGATCCGAACATGTGATCCTAAGTGTTGAATAAAATTCCAAATATTGTGTAAGTGATGAGACATAGTCAAAGATGGATTATCCTTGAAAGGAGCCTTTGGAAAACTCATAGAACAAATGATCGCCTGTGATTACAGTTATCTGGAAATAATTGGTAAGATTTTAGTGGGTGGTCTGCTCAGATGTCATTGTTCTGATACAGGCTCAAATGGTGCCTGGAATTACAGACCTAGAAGTCCATATTCAACTTTATATTTTATAACGTGTATTATAAAAATAGTATAGCATGACATCTTTCGTTATGAAAATGAACTTTTCCTTGATGCTGCAATCATTACTTCATTGATATACTACTTCCTGCCTAGATTTGTATAAATTATAGTTCTACATGAGGGATGTGTATCTTGCAAAAGTAACAGTATTCTAATCTATTTCTGGGGGGGTGTGTGCTAGCATGCACTTTGTGTGTGTGTGTGTGTGTGTGTGTGTGTGTGTGTGCGTGAGCGCGTGCATAAGCATGCAGAGCACATACATGGTCAAGGGACAGCCTCAGGTGTTGGTCCTCAGGTGTCTTCTACCTTTTGTTTGGCACAGGGTCTCTCATTGGTCTTACCATGTGGGTCAGGTAAGTGGGCCTGTGAGTTTCCAGTATTCTTTCTGTTTCTGCCTCCTATCTGACTGACTTACAGGCATGTACCACTGTACCCAGCTTTTTTAGGTGGGTTCTGGGGATCTGGATTCAGACCCTTACACTTGCTTTTACTGACTGAGCTATTTTCCCATATCCAAGCAATCTATTTTTATAGAACCAGTCACCATAAACTTGGTGACATAAAATGCCTGTCACTTTATTATGGTCATGATTCTGGAGATCAAGAATTCTGGCAGGGCACACAATGGGAATGGCTCATTTCTCCTACCTAAAAATTGAAGCTTTAGCTAGGGTGGTTTGTTGGCTGGAAATGTATGGGCTATTTCAATGGGGGTTACCAGTCCAAGGCCTCAATTCTAGGGGTTTTCTGGAGGTGGGATGTCTTCTAAAACTCATGATGTATTTGGTACCTGGTCTAGGATGGCAAGAACAGCTGGGTGCAGTCAGTACTGCTCTGTCTACACACTGTCTCCCTGTGGCTGGTTTGAGTATCCTTATATGACAGGAGTGGTTATATTTGTTAAATGATGGCTGGTTTCCCAGGAGGGATGGGTGGGAACCAGGGGCGATCAATGATGTCTGTGTCCACATCTGGGACAGTATTCTATCAGCTGTATTCTACTGGTTAAAGAAATCACAGTACCTGAGCAGAGTCAGAGAGTGAAGAGACAAGTGTTTACTTCTTCATGGTTGGTGAAGTTTTATCACAGAAATTCACATGAACAGGAGATGCTGTGGCAACCATCTTTAGAAAACAGCATCAACCAGCAACAGAAATTCCAGACTGAAGACAGGTGGCTGCAATGTGCCTCCGTGAGTGACGACTGTTTGGGCTTCTGTTTGGCACCACGGACAAGATGCAATCGATAAGCTTGGGCAAGAGCAAGATCAGGAAAGTTCTCTTTCCCCAGCAAGAGCAGCAGACAACTGACTACAGGCCGGCAATGGTGCTGACAGTTTCATTCACCAACCTTTTATCCTACACAAAACCCCACTCATCTTGAACTTCAGACTGGAAAATACTGTAGTAAATGAGCTCCTCAAGGTACAGCAGATGACTTTGAAGATTATGTGATTGGGTATTCAAACACTTTAGCACCATCATTCCTGAATATTTTCCAGTAAATTGGCTCAGGAATTTCTTATAAATAACCTAACTTTGTCCTGTAGGTTTTTAATTCTTTTAAAAGCTATAGTCCATTCTAAGGTTTTGAAACATGGGGCTGGAATCATAGCTGTAGTTCAAATTTTGATTTGATCAAGTATTAATTATGTGACCTTGGACAAAGAGCATCTGAGAATCTCACTTTTCTGATTGGAAAATTAGAATAACAGCTGTCGTTCCTTACAGAGTTTTGTGAGACTGAGGCATTTGGTAAATGTTAAATATTTTCCCATGGAAAATAACCAGGAAATTTTATGACATCTAGGGCCAATATCGTCTTAGATACAGAATTCAGGGAAGGAAATAGTTCCTTGCTGTGATGGTTGGTGTTCACTGACAACTCCACAGAAATTAGAATCACCTGCGAAATGGGCCTCTGAGCATGCCTGTGATGCGGGGAGGGGTGACCTCCATACAATAATTGATGTGGGAAATGAACTGTGTAAGTGAGAAAGCGAGCCGACCACTGGTTGCTGTGGATGCGGTGACCAGCTGCCTCCAGCTCCTGCTGCAGCGACTTCCCTGCATGTGGCTATATGGACCTGTGAGTGGAATCAAGCCTTTCTCCTCTGAGTTCCTTTATCTCAGCAACACAAAAAGAAACTAAGACATTTGCCCAACAGTGCTTCCCTATTCCTTCGTGATGTGTGTATGCGATATACTTCACTGAAGGGGTTGAAATGACAGCCATAATGGTTCCAGGAAGTTCAGCAGTAAGGCCTTTGAAGACCTGGCAAGTTAGGCTTCTTCTCAGCCTTGGGCTGGAGTACAGGCCCAAATTTCTTTCTCCTGAAAAGCTGTCCCCCAGCATCCCAGCTAACCTTCTCTCTCCTGAGATGTCCCCCAGCATCCCAGCTAACCTTCTCTCTCCTGAGATGTCCCCCAGCATCCCAGCCAACCTTCTCTCTCCTGAGATGTCCCTCAGCATCCCAGCCAACTTTCTCTCCTGAGAAGCCATCCCTCAGCATCTACTGCAGACTCTTTCTGCTACGTCACCCGTTTGACATAATGTATTTTCAAGTTATTTCTTTAGTTATAGCTTCCTCTAAACCTATTTATTTTTCCTTGACTGATACTTATTTTGTCTTCACTACAGAATTTGAAGAAAGGCTCAGTTTCTCTGGGTCCTAGCTCCCTTCTCTTTCAGCTGCTGGCGATAAGGGACTGAGGGAGGACAGGCTGAGGGGCAAGGGAGGGGCAAAAGGATCATCGAGGAAGAAACAAAATCTTTTATTTTTTTGGTATATTTTGGTGAACAGACATGGAGTTGACTCTAAATGCAGGATATTATGGAAAAATTGAGAATTGAGGATTATAGAACATGAAAACATTGGCTTAGTTATCTATAAACATTATTGCCATTATAACTCTCTTTTGTTAAAAAACACAATAATATAACTTTGTATGAAAAGTTCTTGGCATATTGCCAGGAATATAGTGAGTGATCATCAGATAGTGATGATGATGTTAATAATGGAGCTGATGACACTTAGGATCCCAAAGAATCTCATCTTAAGTCTATTGATTTTTACCGGTTTATCCTCTAAGATGGCAACTTTTACTAGGAAATAGTTTTTCTGGTGTGTGTGTGTGTGTGTCTGTCCCTGTGCCCACATGTACACATGCCTGTGTAGAGTTTATTATGTATGTAAAGGAAGAACATTTGTATTATTAGACGATGACTGTCTGGGTGGGGGAACCTTTTCAAGGTTCATCATGAATGTGGTAGGCAGAGCTATAAAAGCCTCTACATCTTGGTATTTATACTCTTGTTTAATTCCCTTGGCTTAAGTGACTCCCTTTAGCAAACAATACACAGCAGAGGTGATGGGGTGTTACTCCCAAGCTGATACTGTGACTTCTGTCTTGGGCGATGTGAAGGAAGTCATGAGGCATTTCATAAGATGGAAACCATTTGGCATGCTGTAAGTACCCTATGGAGATGTTCACATTGCAAGGAACAGAGAGGCCTTCCAGAGACTGAAGAACTAAGACCCTGCCATCAACCATGTGAGTGAGCCTAGAGGTGGATACATACCTAGTTAAGCCTTCAGGTGGGACTACAGCCTTGGCTTGACCAACATAATGAGAGATAGTGAGCCAGAGGCATTCAGGTAGATTAATTAGTGGCCTGGATTACCAAACAACAAAAACTGGGAGATAGGGGCTGGAGAATGGTTCAGCAGTTAAGAACATTGGCTGATCTTTCAGAGGACCTGGACTCGATTCTCAGCACCTATATGGCAACTAACAACCAACCATAATTTTAGTTCCAGGGGAATCCAAAACCCTTTTCTGACCTCTGCGGGCATTGCTTGGCATGGGTACACTTACATACATTCAGGCAATACAGTCATACACGTAAAATAAAAATAATAAAATAAATAAAACATAAAAAACTTGGAGATGATAAAAGTTTGCTGTTTTAAGCCAAAAAGCTTGAGGGTCATTTATTGTGTAGCAATAGATAACCAACACAAATGTCAAATATTTATCCATGCAGCACTGTTGAGAGTCCTTTGGGGAAGACTGTCTGTCAGTAGCTAGTTAGCTAAGCCGAGCACATAATGTGGCATGGAACTAGACTGTAGGCTTAGATTCTAACTCTACCAACATTGATGGGCAATCCAGATAATTACTTTACATTCTATCGTCTTGTCTTCCTCATTCATCAAAACGAGTTAACAATATCTTCCATAAAGGACAGTTGTTAAGAATAAAAGACCTGCCCATAGTCTAAGTGGTGAAGTAAATTTAACAATATTATTACCAGGAGGGTTTGTTGCTGAAGACAGTGACCTCAGGATCTGGATGTGGAGAGAGCATGTAGGTAAGGCTCGTTCAGACCTTGAAGGCTGAACTTCTAAACTGTGTGTTTTTGAAAAGATATTTTCTCTCTGCAGACTCAGGGTTAGGTGAGGAAAGTCTGAACCTTAGGCTTGACTAAAACTTGCTTTAAGCCTAGATAAGAGTAACAGAATGCAAAAACTCCATTTGTTTTTCAGATTCAACTAATATTTTAAGAATCATCTATTTGAGCCAGATGTCAAAGGTGGTGCACACCTTTGATCCCTGCATTCAGCAGGCAGAAGCAGGTGGAGCTCTGTGAGATGGAGGTCAGCCTGGTCTACACAGCAAGTTCTAGGCAAGCTAGGAGCTACAGGAACACTATTTTTTGAGCATTCTAGAAAATGTGGAGGTTTTTGTTTTTGTTCTGGAAAAATTATTCAAACAGGTCATTTAGTTACAGAAACTTGAGGGTTTCAGAGGTCATGTGTTTCAGAACCCTCATCTGTCTTAGGAATAGCTTGAATATCCAAGGTGCCGCTCCACAACCAACTCTTTGACCTAAGCCCCATTACCTACTATTTAAAGTGCAGACAAATGAGGGCACTACATTATAAAGGGACTAAGTACCTTGAGGGAAGGATGAGCCAAAGAAAAATGTTATTTCAACAGCAGTGAGCATACCCAGTGTTGGTTCCTAAGCACCATTTGCCATTAAAAAGAACTAGCACCTCTTGGTGCTGGAACAAAATGATCCTGGAATATCTTGAAATGACAGCAAGCAAAGGAGTGCTCTGAGAAGGAACACAAGATCCGGTTGCTTTAGATGATTCTGTGGGTCTAATAGGATTGCATGTGCTGAGCATCAAACATAAGTCATAAGAAAACTTCCAATCCACTGAATTAAATAAGATTGCATAGTCCCTGCTGAGAAAGAGAGGGAATAGAGGAAAAAGGGAAGCATACTGTGATGGAAGAAAGTCAACAATGTAGAAGGAATGATGGAATGAAACTAGAATACTAGACCGAGCAATCATTATAATAAATCAAGCTGGAATCAATGTCCCATGTATTTGGTGTGTAACTGTGGGAGTGACTTTTCTGGACAAATGACTTTTATCTAACCTTGTAGCCAAAAAGTTAATCTTATGTTTGTTTGAGATCATTTAACATGATCTCAGCTTCTTTATAATGAAAACAAGCGTATTAGGCCTTGGACTCCTTTTGTAACCCAGACATATAGCTTTAGTACCTCATGACCCTTCTTTGCTTGTGTGTGTGTGTGTGTGTGTGTGTGTGTGTGTGTCTGCATGTGCGTATGTATTGTGGATCTCAAGCAAGCACTGCAAACAGTGGATATTTGTTGGAAGCATGAGAATTATACCATTTGTGTTGCCAACAACAGGTGGGATTAGTTTGATAACATCTGTTTGTGTTTGTGCTGTTCTAGGTCAGCAGGAGTCAGAAAGTGCAATATCCTTGTCTGAATGTAGAGTTTCCATAAAGAGAGAGGGAGGCTTTGATTTGAGACCACAGTTCTAGGAGAAATCTGAAGGAGCAGGTTCTCAGAGCAGTTAGGGTTCCACTCTTGACTAAAATGGATGCTGAGCCAGGCTGTCTTTATTCAACCATCACTGTAACATGGCATCACATTCTGCCACAGATAAAAATCTGAGAAGCAGCATGATATTTATATAGCCTCCAAGTTTCACAAAGACTTGGAGGGTGGGTGGGGGGAGATGACTCAGTGGTTAAGAGTATTTACTGCTCTTTCAGAGCACCAGAGTCTAGTTCCCAGCATCTACATTAGGAAGCTCACAACCTGTCTGTAACTCCAGTTCCAGGGGAACCAATGCCTTCTTCTGGCCTACTTGGGTACCAGGCATACATGTGATACATGTACATACAATGCACACAAACATACACATCAAATGAATACATCTAAAAAAAAATGCTTCTGGGGCTAGAGAGATGGCTCAGCGTCAAGAGCAAACACTGCTCTTACAGAGGACTGAGTCTGGTTCCTAGCACCTACACAATTATAGCCCACAACTGTCTGTAACTCCAGCTCCAGGGGACACAAAAACCGTCTTCTGGCCTCCATGAATATCTCTGCTCATGTGCTCATACTCACACACTGTGCTGGATAGCTTTAGTGTCAACTTGACACACCTGGGTTGAGGGAGCCTCAATCGGGGAATTGCCTCTATTGGACTGGCCTGTGGCCATGTCTGAAGGGCATCTTCTTGATGAGTGATGTGGGAGGGCCCAGCCCACTGTAGGTGGTGCCAACTCTGGGCAGGTGGGCCTGTGTTGCATAAGAAAGCAGGCTGAGCAGGGGCCAGGGGAGCAAGCCTGTAAGCAGTGTTCCTTCATGGCCTGTGCTCCAGCTCCTGGCTCCAAGTTCCTGCCCTGAGTTCCTACCTTGGGCTCCCTGATGAACTGCATGCGACCTGGGAGATATAAGACAAATAAACCCTTTCCTCCCCAAGTTGGTACTGGTCAGAGTGTTTTGTCACAGCAATGAAGAACAAACTAAGACACACACAGACACATATATGCATACGATTAAAAAAAATCTTTAAAAAGATACTTGGGGGCTGGAGAGACAGTTTACCAGTTATGAGCAGTGGGTGCTCTTGGAGAGAACCTGGCTTTGGTTCCCAACACCCACATGGTAGCTAAGGTAACAACTGTCCTAACTCCATTTCCAGGGGATCTGGTACCCTCTTCTGACCTCCAAGGGCACTGCACAAAATGGGTGCATTTACATGCACTTACATACATAAAATAAAAATAATAAATAAAATATTAAAAAGTAGAAACATACTTATGGCTCAGTGGTTAAGAGCACTGACTGCTCTTGCAGAGGACCTGGGTTTGATTCCCAGCACCCACATGGTGGCTATGAACCGTCCTTAACTCCAGTTCCAGGGGAATCTGAAGCCCTCTTCTGACATCTGCAGCATTGCAAGAAATGGGTGCACTCACATACATGCAGGCAATACACTCACACACATAAAATAAAAATAATAAAATTAAAAAACCACACTTGTTAACTACAAGAATAAAACAGTAACTTATAGTAGAAAGATTTTAAAAACATTTAGAGATGCATGCGCCAACATCTTAGTTATTAGCAAAAACGAGTCTTTCTGTAAGAAACAGTATATTTTAAAAAGAAATGGAGATCTTTTTTAAAGGTTAAAAACTCATTCAATTTTATGTCTTACAGGGCTTATACTGAGTTCAATACTGTATAACTGTATTAATTCAACAGTGAACCTAAAAATTTTATAGCCACTTTTTAAAGAGATTTATCTTTTCTCTGGAAACTGTTATTTAGTATGTTAAAGCTGTAATGAAATGCTTCTTCTGAAAAAAAAAAAAAGAATAAAAAAATAAAAATAAAATATTTTAAAAAATTTAGAAAAAGAACTGGTGTACATGCAGAGGTCTGATGATAGAATGATGAGGATTGGAGAATATGGGTGAAGATAAATGGGTATTTCTTTTTGTACAATTCTTGCAGTTTTATCTGAAATTATACCAAAATAAAACAAAAGGCAGAATCCCAGGCTTCCTGAGGCCCAGGCACAGAGAACAGAGGCAAAGAATGTGGCATTTCAACAAATGCCAAATTGAGGCTTATAGCAAACTCACTAAAAACCAGGCAAGAAAATAACAGGTCTCACCATGCATTGGGAGCCTGGGAAACTCTGAGGGCAGGATGCAGAATTGCAGCTGCTGGCCTCAATGTTTTTTGAGGTCTGAGGAGCACCTGGTGTCTATAAAGCATGCTGAATGCAAAGTCCCACCTCCTGCTAGATTCTTTCCTGCCACCAGAGGCAGGGGTAAAGCAGGATTCATACCCCATTCTATACAGGGAGAAACCGAGGCTCAGGGAAATTTCCAAGATCACCCTCCAGAAAGACAAAAACAAACAAACAAACAAACAAACAAACAAACAATAGAAAAACCCAAACAGGCCTTCAGACCCGTGTTTAGTGACTTTGGTATGTGTGATTGAAAGTCTCTGGATGCCAGCAACCATCAGCTCAGTGGGTCCTTCCATCCGCCTATAAGCTTCAGCTTTTTTTTTAGTTCAGTGTTTTTTAAAACGTTGGACCAGAACCAGCAACATCAGTAGTTGGCATTTCTTAGAAATCACAATTAAAGAGTGATGAGATGGGTCCGTGGGTAAAGGCACTTGTTGCTATCACCATGGGAATTCATCCTCCAGACCTATGTGGTAAAAGCAAGTTTTCCTCTGACCTCCACAGGTGTGCATACCTACACAAATACATAAATAAATTACAATAAATAAAATTCACTCCCCTTTGAGTCAGACTCTGGGAGGGTGACCCAACTATCTATTTCTTTTTTTTAAAATATTTTATTATTTTTATGTGTATGTGTGTATTGCCTGCATGTAGGTAAGTGCACACCTGTCATGCAATGCCCGTGGAGGACAGAAGAGACTGTCGGATCGCCTGGAACTGGAGTTACAGATGGCTGTTAGCTGCCATGTGGGTGTTGGGATTCGAACCTGGGTCTTCCGCAAGAATAGGCAGTGTTCTTAATCACTGAGCCATCTCTCCAGCCCCACAAACTATCTATTTTTTAAAAATTTAAAAACATTTTATTCAGTTGGTGTGTATCCCCAGGATAGCCTTTACTTGCTAAGCCATCTCGCTGGCCCACTGTTTTATTTGTCTGTTTGTTTATTTATTTATTTTTGGTCTTTTTGAGACAGGGTCTGCCCTGTAGCCTCAGCTGGCCTGGAAATCTCTATGTAGACAAGGCTGGCCTCCAACTCACAGGGATCTGCCTGCCTTTGCCTCTCAAGTGCCTGGCCCACTGAGTTTTAACAAGTGTTCCTGGTGATTTTTTAAAAAATATTTTATTCTACAGGGAGACCCTGTCTCAAAAAGACCAAAAAATTTTATTATTATTATTTTTTATTTGTATGAATGTATTGCCTTCATGTAGGTGAATGCATCTGTGTCGTGCAATGCCGCAGAGGTCAGAAGAGGGCTTCGGATTACCCTGGAACTGGTGATTTTTATGCACACTGAAGCTGGCCAACCTCTACACCTTAAAGCTTCTTATGACAATTGCCTCTTTATACAACTACACGTCTCTCTAAACTAAAGAACTAAACAAATCAGAACTTTGCATAGGAACAAGCTTAAAGATTTTTTTTTCCCCCAGGGGCTGGAGAGATGGCTCAGCGGTTAAGAACACTGGTTGTTCTTGCGGAAGACCAGGGTTCGAATCCCAGCACCCACATGGCACCTAACAACTATCCATAACTCCAGTCCCAGGGGATTTGACAGCCTTGTCTGACCTCCGCGGGCATTGCACGACACGGGTGCACTTACCTACATGCAGGCAATACACGCATACACACAAAATAAAAATGAATAAGTAAATTAAAAAAAAAAGATTTTTTTTCAAAACGGTGTCGGTCCCTTTCCTGGTAAATTTCTGTAAATTGTTCATCAACCCGAGGACTGCACAGAGAATACCAGGTTTCTTCTGGGGCAGGCCTTCGTAGAGGTTTAAGACAAGGAGAGAAATAGTTCCACAAGAATTCAGGAGGAGGGACTGATGACAATTTTTCGTGGTTGACTAAGTTTTATAAAAAGCCACTTCCAAGGGTACATTCACCAGTCAGCGAATCCACTTGTTTCCAGCGGAGGTGGGACATGGGGGCGGGGGTGGAGCGGGGGGCGGAGCGACACTCGCAGCTCCGGAATCCGTGCCTTCCGAGTGTAGCCGCGCATCTCCCCTCCCCCCTCCGGATCTGCCCTGAGCTGGGCCACTTAAACTCAAGCTCTCCTGGCCATCCAAGCCACCAAGTCCTTGGAATTCCTCTGGCCGGGTGCGGACCCGGAGACTCAGGGATCGCTCCAACTGTCCGGCCCTGCGCACCCTCCTCTGGGTTTCCGCCCCGCCGGGCGCCGCCGGAGCGCCGTGCGGCAGCTGGAACACTAGCGCTACCCGGAACCTGGCCCCGAGCTGCAGGTGACGCCGGGGACCCCAGGCGGGGGCGGGCCTGGCATCCCCGGCCCCTCCCCGCACCTCTGCACAGCGACCTGCTGCGGCTTCTCTTGGGGCTGCGGGGCTTCCAGGACACCCCGATCGCCGTCACCCCGACCCCGGGGAGACCCTGACGCTCCCCGGCTGTCCTGCAGCCAGCGTCCCGCAGGGGTTCCCCGGAGCGCTGGAGAGTGCGACCCGCGTAGCGGATGCGGGGGAAGATGGAGAAGTTTCTGCAGATCGCGCCGCACTCTCTAGCCATCGTCCTGGGCCCGGCTCAGAGCCCGGCAGGGGAGAAGCCCCGGGCCGCACGGCCCTCGGTCCCTGCCCCGAGCCAACCGCGGCAGCTCGGCCGGCACCACATCGGATACGAGATCTTCGCGGACTTCAAAGCCGAGAACATGCAACACTTCTGGAACAAGAAGGTCACGGCCGCTGTGGCAGAGACTTTCTTCCTGGGCTGGATCGACGAGCAGGTCCTGCTGATCCAGGGCAAGGAAGAGCACCTGGAGGTGCTGCGCGAGGGCTGGACGCGCCGGGCGCTGCGACCCCCGTCCGGCTTCCATATCCGCTGCCTGGGTGAGTGCCACCGTCGGGTCCCCACCCTGCCTCGGCGCGCCGGGAGCGCAGCCCGGGTCTCCTTGTGGGCGTTGCGCCCGGGGAGGGGAGCGCGGGATCGGGGACTTCTGGGCACCTGAGCGAGGGACTGTACCTGTGGCCACTCGCGACCCGGCCCGCGGAGTCTCCTGGCGGCGTGGTGGCACACCCGGCGGGGCGGTGCCGGGGGCTGGCCGGGTAGGCGGCGCGGCGGCGCGAGCTCGGCTGTGCACTGCCGGAGAGTGGCACTTTTCCACGCCGCGCGTGCCTGGCGGAGGGAAGGTGCAGAGGAAGGATTGGGGAGCCCCAGGTCTGCGCCGCCCGCCATTCAGATGCGTCTGGGTGCCCCCAGGACACCTTTTCCCAGAGTGGCGACTCGCTGGGCGCGTCCCGCAGCTCAGGCGTCGCGCAGTTCTCACCTATCTGCGTTCTGTATCAAGACAAAAGGTAGATTTCCTCTTAAATGTTTGATTTGCGGTGCATCTTTCTAGTCGTTTTGTGTGACGGAAAGGGGGGCGGGCAGCGAAGAGAATGTGGGCGGAAAAAGTTTGATCTTTTTGTTGTTGGTGACGGAGGAGTGGTAAAAATGTTGAGTCGAGAAAGTTCGAGAGGGGTTTTCGTTGTCTCGCTTCCAAGGTTGCCTTGGCTTATGTTTTTATTGCACTACTTAACTTTTTTTTTTCTTAATACGGGGCAACCTCGTATTTAGAACATGCTTTTTAGTTTTGGACCTTGGGCCTCGGGCCTCGTGGCTAAGAGCAAATATAGTAATGCTTTATGAGCCGATTTCAAGGAAGAAAGCATTCTTTCTAGTTCCAGGACTTTAAAATTCTTTTATGACATTTTGGGAGGAGGTCAAAAGTTCAAACTCTAATGTAAAGTCTCCTTCTTTGGTCCCTACTGCACCTCCCTCGGAAGATTAGCTTTTACCTGTCAATGCATCTTCTATGTGAATGGCACGTTTGAGGCATTTTAATTTTGTTGTGTTTTGTCTATTTTTGCATAGCAGAGATTGTTTTTTAGACGAAGCTTCCTTTGAATTGAGTAGAGAAAAAGCTAGAAAGCTTACATCTTGTCGGTTTTGTGACCTGTACTGCTTTTACCTTTTAGAGGATTCTCTCTCTCCAGCTCTCTCCCTCTGTCCCTTTTCTCCCCTCTCTCCGCTCTCTCCCCTTGTAATTAAGCTGCCTTACTAAATAGGCTGAGATTAATGCCTTGATTTGCTTTTGCCGGGTGGGACTTTGACACTTTTAAAGAATCACTGTTTTCTGCAGTATTTTGAGAGTTTCCTTTGAAACTTGACCTCAGGCTTATCTTTTTTTTTTTTTTTTTTTAATTTTAGAAAACTTCATCTACGTACAATAGTCATGTAATATAAAAATAGTGGGTTGTACCTCATGTACACATCCTACCACTCCAAAATTTATCAAGGACCTCCACATTATTGTTTCATTCCAACCCACTTCCACCTTTACCACTACAATTTGGAAATCTCAGACACAGCTACATAATTTAATCTGTAAATGTTTCAGTGTATATTTATAAGCATAAAGGAATCAGTGATCGGTCATATTAACCAATGAGAAATATTTTGGCAAATTTGAAAGGTTCCAAATCAATTGTTGAAGTTGATGAATTGTTGCCCTAACCTGGTTAGGTGGTTTGGCTGTCACATGCTGACTACCCCCCTGATAGGGCTTGCCCTGGCTGCTGCAGGACAGGGCTCAGCCCTTAACTAGGGTCATGGGAGGAAGCAAAGAAACTTGCTCTTGAAAGGAAGGCATCAGATGAAAGGGCAAGGCTGATACCTGCTGATATCCAAGTGGTAACCACTTTTTGAACTGCCTTGGGTGTTAAGATCTCTGCTGGCATTTCAGTTTCTCCTCTGTAATGATGGTACAGTACTGAATTATTTGAGAGATTTATCTACTATAAAAATTCTCTAATGGGGCTGGAGAGATGACTCAGTGGTTAAGAGCACTGGCTGTTCTTGCAGAAGACCCAGGTTTAAATCCCAGCACCCGCATGGCAGCGAACAACTGCCTATAACTCGTTTCAGGGGATCCAATGCCTTCTTCTCTCCTCTGAGGGCACTGGATGACACAGGTGCATTAACACACATGCAAGCAATGCACTCATACACATAAATAAAATAAAAAATTCTCTAATGGAACTTCAATGCCTGCTACAGGTTTCCTCATTTTCTTCTGCCAGATCTTTTATTGGGGCCTTGCAGTGACATATACAGAGCTAGTGGGGACTGCCTCAAGCCTTTTATTCTGAACCACAATGCTCATGATGGCAAGTTCAAACACACACACACACACACACGCGCACACACACACACACACACACACACACACACACACACACCACACACACACCACACACACAAATCACAAGATAAGAGGATATCCAGAGAGGGCCTAGCTGAAGCTCTTCTTTGAAAAATGTGATTGACATTATCTTCGGAATGCCCTGGGGTTGATCTAATTTATACACAAAAGCAGGAAGCAATCACTATCTTTGATATTTTACCATTGATAATTGTTCTTTGTTTATGTTTTAGTACTAATGATGCTTGCTTACAGCATGCCTTCCA
This sequence comes from Nannospalax galili, assembly GCF_000622305.1. Classification (NCBI taxonomy): domain Eukaryota; kingdom Metazoa; phylum Chordata; class Mammalia; order Rodentia; family Spalacidae; genus Nannospalax; species Nannospalax galili. The sequence goes on from NW_008355790.1 coordinate 1,025,936, forward strand.
GTTGATCCTGTAGTCTGTACCTTAAGTATATTGTTAGATACTTTTATGTTGTTTTGTGATTTTGGTTAATTCCTTTATGGATGTGGGTTAGCCATAGAATCAGCACAACCCAATGAGCATTGTAGAAAGCCTTATATTTCTACTTGCTGAACTTGAACCAGATTCATCTGTTACCTCTGAATTAACTGACAGTTAAGTGCTGGCTTAAGTTTTCATATTGTTATGGTAGCTAATGATGTTCACAAAACGATTCCTTATCTGGGTCATCTCTTAGATCCTACCAGGGACAGTGGCCATAAAATTGTTCTCTCAGATTCTCCCTGCAAAGAATCGGGAGGCTTTGCTTCTTGTCACAATTTTGGGTCACCTGGGCCAGTGCCTTCTTACAACCTGTGCTGAAAGGAGAGACTGTGCTGAGGAGAGCAGAGGTGTTGTGGGGGTGACTTTTCCTGGCTGTGCGGCAGTGCAGTTGAGGAGAGCCCACTAGTTCATATTTTATTTCATAGCTTGTTGGAAACATCCATGTTGGAAAATTCAAGTGTTTCAGGGTCTGTAATTTCAAAAGTATATGGTTCTAACCAGCTGTAAAATTTTCCGGTAAGGGTTGGGTACAATGTAGTGATTATAGGATCAAACAAAAAGCAGGGAATTAAGTAACTCAAAGGAAAAGTAGTTTTAATTTGGTATATTTAAATCCACCACTTAGAAATAACCTGCTAGAGGGGTTAAGAGCACAGACTGTTCTTGCAGAGAACCTGGGTTGGGTTCCCATACCCAAATGACAGCTAATGATCATCTGTCTACCACTCCAGTTCCAGGGGATCCAGTACCCTCTTTTGGCCTCCTTGGGCATTACATGCCCCTATTAGAATATTCTTAGAAATAGGTTATTGTGGGCATATAGACGTATTGAACAAGAAGATCACACTTTTTATTTCTAGGACTCCCCCATCAAGGGGAGGCATATACGGATGCAAAAAAACTAGTAATGTTTTTAAAAATTGTATTGTAAATCATGTTACATTAACATGTCTATTGGGGGTTTTCCAGTGCCAATTTCTTGTCATTTCCTAAGGATACAAAGATTGATGAGGCATGCAGTTTGGGGGTTGGGGTTCTGACATGAGGGCATGCTTAATGCTTTGAGAGCTTTTGTTGTATTAAAAAAATATTTGTGTGTATGTGTGTGTGTCTGTGTTTATGATGTTTATGTCATGTATGTGGTATGTTCAGATGCCCACAGAAGTCAGAAGGAGGGCATGGATGCCCTGGAACTGAAGTTACAGACAGTTGTGGGCCACCAGATGTGAGGAACCTCGAATTCAGGTCCTCCGATAGAGCAACAAGTGCTCTTAACCACTGAGCCATCTCTCTAGCCCATTATATTTCACTGAATGAGCAAGGAAGGGTTACACCTGCCTTGTGAACAGGGTGAGGAGGTTTCCCACAGTGAGTGGAGTCAGGCCTTATGCAGGTGGGGGGTAGGGTTGGTGTGGGAGAGGATGTAGAATAGGGGGTCTTCCAGCATGGGGCTACAGAGTTCTCACCACTTTGGAAGGGTAGAATGCATGGGGGAAAGATGTGTGAGACACAGGAAAGGTAAGCAAAGGTCAAATGTGAAGAACCAGAAGTTAGCGGGCGGGGGAGGGGGTGTTAAGCAGAGAGGGGAGTGACATGATTTGTGTTATAGGATGATTTCTAGGGCCAGTGAAAGTGATGGATGGGGCTGGAGGACTTTGGAGATTATTGAAGGAGTCATGGGGAGAAATAAGCTCCATATTAGTATTTGTTTCTTACTGTACACCATACACTCACACTCTCAATAGTCTCTGCCCTCAGAAGGATGCCATCTCTCTGCTTGAGTCCAGGGACCTTCCTACCGTGGTCTTAGACTCCTTTGCCTTTGTGTGGAGCCCTGCATACATTCCTCCATTCCTCCCTGCTGGGCGGGGGCGGGGCTCCTGGGTTCTTCCAACCTCTTATTGCCCCATTCCCCTAACCAGATCCCCGGGAGCCTGGTTACTATTTCTGTCCCCTTCAGTGGCTCTTTATACTGTCCCATTTAGTCCTTAAATATTCAAACAGTTAGAATCAAATATGCTTTTAAGAGCTAAATCTGCATTTTATAATCATACTATAATCAGAGATGGTGTTTTGCATTATAAAATTGTTTAGAATATGTAGATGTTAAGATTTTATTCCATTTGAAAAATTTTATTGGCAATCTCAAAGTTTCT
>NW_008355790.1:1028532-1036712 GCF_000622305.1 Nannospalax galili
TTCCCTCCCCTCCCCGCTCCCTCCCCCTTTTCTTTTTCTTTTTGTTTGTTTTGAGTCAGGGCCTCAAAACTATGTAGCACTGGCTGGCCTTGAACTTACAAAGATCTGCCTGCCTATTCACCCCAAGAGTTGTTGTTTTCTTAAAGTGGTTTCTTCAAGAAGTGAAATTTCAAGACAGAATGTTTGAAAGAATTGCATATTTTAAAAATACTTGCATACTCAAAAGCAAAAATGAAAGCAACTTATACTTCAAGTACTTTAGATCAATTTAAAATTGCTTAGTTAACTGATGTATTGATTAATAGCTTGACTTGTTTTAAAACTTTTGAATAATAAATACTGATTTATTCAGTAACTGGAGCACTTACATCTCCTAGGTTTGTTCTAGGTGTTAATGTAGAGTATGAATCAGACATAATCCTTCTGGGAGGTTCTTTTCTAGTGGGCCAACAGACGTTAAAAAAAATTAAAGAAATATGATTTTTCTAAAAATCTGGGGCCTTGTGCATACTAGGTAAGCACCCTGAGCCACATTACCCAGTCCTCAAAATACAAATTTTCAGATGGTTGTATATGCTATATGAAAATGAAGCAGGTGGTAGGATGGAGGGTCCTGGGGAGAAATGCCAGGCATTGTAGCCAACATTCTTGAACTTCCCAGACTTCAGAGGCTTTAGCCAAAGGAATATTTGATGATGAGGCAGGAGTAATGCAGTAGCAGAGGAAAGCCAGCTTGAAGTGCTTGAGGAACAGAAAAGAAAGACAGAGGGGTTGACCAGGTGGGGGCTTGTGGTGGGATTGTATTCTACAGTGAGGAGGTCTGATATTTAAGAAGCACAGAGCATTAGGTTATACTTGTAGAAAAATCTGGAAGGATTTCAGACGTGGCCTTCATTCTTAAAGATGCTTACCTGTCATATTAAAATCTCAGGATTAGTCTGAACAGGGAACAGTGCTGCATTTGAGCATTCATTAACTTCTAGTCAGTCATAAAACATTTTTATGAACTACCTCACTTTGGCTCTGTGATACTTTTAAGCAAAGGTGTGTCTGTTTTTGTCTAATAAGGCATTTAGAATAAGCTTCTGTGATTCTAGGCTTTCTTAGAACTTTTGCAAAAATTTGTAAATTTCTTTATTTTAATTTATTTGTGATCTCAAACATGTGTTTTTTTCCTTGTGAGTTTGCTTTGAGTTTGGGAAAGAAATTGAGAGAGAAATTTGTCGCCCATCACTAAGTTCATTTAAGGGAATATAAAATGAAAGAGGTTTCTGAGTAGTGAATGAAATACTTAGTGATCTCTAAGTGTTCCTGAGCTTGATCACACATCTTCAAGTTAAAAAACAGTCAAGTTTAGGGCTAGGGGTGTATCTCAGTAGGTAGAGTCCTTGCCTAACATGCATGAAGCTCTGGGTTTGATTTCTAGCACCCCATAAAATTCCATGTGGTGGTACACATGCCTGTCTTTTTAGAACTCAGGAAATGGAGGCAGATGGATCAGAAGTCTAAGGTCGTCCTTGGCTACATATCCAGTTTGAAGTCATCCTGGGCTACACAAGACCTCCATCTCCAAAAACTGAAACAATAAATAAAAACAAAATGAAAAATCCCCAAATAGCCATTTGTTGTGTGCAAACTATTCATTACATGTGATTTTAAGCATGTTCATTTATTCTGCTTAAATTGCCTCACATAGTGATGATCTGGGCACTTTAAAAATATGATTTTCAGGTGCTGGAGAGATGGCTTAGCAGTTAAGGGCACTGACTGTTCTTTCAGAGGTTGCTCTTGCAGAGACCTGGGTTTGACTCCCAGCACCCACGTGGCAGCTAACAACCATCTGTAGTTCCAGTTCCAGGGGATCCAATGCCCTCTTCTGACCTCTGCAGGCACTGCACAACATGGGTGCACTTACATACATGCTAGCAATGCACTCATAAAATATAAAATAAACATAAAATAAATAATAAATAAAATAAAATAGGGTTTCCAACCTAGCATGGTATGTGCTGGTAGTATCATACTAGAAGTGGTAAGGTAAGGGGATGATGTACACTGGAGTCTGGGGCATTCTGGGCATTGAGACTATGTTCATAAAAATAAAACAAACAAACACAGTTTATGCATTTTTAGAAACTTGTTTTGGTTTTGGCATGTGTATGTGTGTGTGTGTGTGTGTATGTATGTGTGTGTGTGTGTATGTGTGTGTGTGTGTATGTGTATGCACAGGTATATGTGGTGATCAGAGATCAAAGCTTGATCTCTTTTTCTATTGCTCTCCACTTAATTAATTAATTAATTAATTAATTAATTAATTAATTAGAGACAGTCTCTTACTGAGCCCAGAGCTTACCAATTGGCCACATTGACTGATCCTTGAGTTCTGGAGCTCTCTTTCCCTCCTGTGCCTGGGTTATAGACATGTATCACTATGCCCAGCTTTAATGTGGGTGCTGAGGATAGACTTCAGCTTCTCATGATTTCAAAGCAGACACCTTAGCCATCTACCTAGCATGAGTTTATACATTTGTTCCACACAATTAAACTCTTGATTTGTAGCTTATAGACATCATATAATTGCAGACATTCATTAACTTGGGGAACAATTTCTCTGGCTTATAGTTTATTTCAGTGAAGATTAAATATATGTATTAATAGCATATTAATAAATAGTACTATGAAATAGGAACTATACCTTTAAAGAGCTTTTAAGAAACTTGAATAGCACTATTATCAGTGGAGCTGTTATAAACAACTCTTGATTTCAGCTGTTCTTTCTCGATAGCAACTAGTAGAGTTATGCTTTGTCAAGGACTGTAATGTTACTTCCTTAAAGAATTTGATAAAAGATTTAGAAAAACAAGTAAAGAGGATCATCTCACCTGGTGAAGATCAGGGCAGCCCTTTGGAGTACAGACTCAGTTCCTGGGAAACTTCTCAGATGGCAGTGCCACTAACAGCAGCAGATCTTAATGCATTCTGAGGATGCTTCCATATCAACACACACCTCTGTGCTGGAGCTTCTACTCTTAAGACCCAAATAAGTACAATAAAGTTCCTCTATTTTCTCCACGTAGTATACAGGCACTAGAATATAATCTTCTAACCTGAGAGCTCATCTATTGGTATTAAGGACTTGTCTCTGTCACCAGGATGTCACCTGCCCTCTTAGAAACACCACATGCATAGAGTACATGGGGTCCCTCTGTCTATCTTTAGGACATGGGTGCTAGTAATAAGCCTCAAATAATCTCCTTTTCATGAGTCTGGGGTTCCTGCAGGCCACTGGAGTGTTAGCAGTGTTTTTTTTTGCTTTAAAAAAATTTTTAAATATGTTTGAGTGTTAATGCCCGAATGTATGTAAGTACACACATGTCATTCAGTGCCCACAGAGGACAGACGAGGGCATCTGATCCCCTAGAACTGGAGTTATAGTTGTTAGCTACTGTGTGGGTGCTGGGATTCAAATCTGGGTCTTCTGCAAGAACAGCTGACACTTTTAACCCCTGAGCCATTTCTCCAGCTCCTGTTGCCAGTGTTTTTAAGGATAAAATCCTGGGGACTGGAAAGATGTCTCAGTGGTTAAGAACACTGGGTGCTCTTGCAGAGGACCAAGGTTCAATTCCCAGCACTCACATGGTGGCTAACAACTATTTGTAACTCCAGTTCTAGGGGATCGACACTCTCTTTTGATCTCTGTGGGCATTGCATGCCACAGGTGCACTTACATCCATGCAGACAACACACTCATACACATAAAATTAAAAAAATAATTAAAGAAGAATATAATTCTGTTTGGTGGGATCTCACCTTCTTTCTACCTCAGATGGCTATAGCTGTCTTTTAAAAATCAATCAGCGTGTGTGTGTATGAGAAGAGAGAGAGAGAGAGAGCGAGAGAGCTGTATGTGTGTGTGTGGGACATGAGTGTGGCACAGATGCATATGGAGGTCAGAATATGGAGGTCAGAGGACAACCTTAGGTGCCAGCCCATGCCTTCACCTTGCATGTGGCAGGGTCTCTTGTTTGCTACTCTATAGGACAGGTTAGATGATCTGTGAGTTTCTGGAGATTCTCTGGTCTCCACCACCCATCTTGTGGTAGGGGCTCTGGAACTACTGATGCATACTACCACATGGGGCTTTACATGTCTTCTGGGGATCTGAACTCAGGTTTTCACAATTTTGAGGCAAGTGCTTTACCTCTTGAGCCATCTCCCCAGCCCTGGCTTGCCACAGGCTTCTATTCACTGTGTGGACCTATAGTGATAAGAGATGTCAACTCAAGCATGTGGTGGTCCTTATTTAGGTGCTTCCTCAGGAACTTTGTCATATCATAGTGTTTTTCCTTCTCTCTTGCTGGCTCCTTCCTCCAGTGCCAGCTCAGATAGCATCCTGGACCCTTCCCCTGCTGTGCTGCTACTTTCCCTCGGGAGTCTGGGCAGTTTTTACTTTCAGACCTTTGCAAGAAAGGTTAGGATTATATCTCTGTTTTTCTGCCTCTAGGTAGAGCTTTTTAGCCTCCTTCCCCCAATTTGTTTTTTGAATTAAAAAGTTCTCTTTCCGTGTCCATTTCTAAAATAATAAGGCCCAGCACATGTTCCCTTAAGGAAAATCATTGTCAGAAGGGCCAGGATACCCGCCCCCCCCGCCGACCCTGCAGCACCAGCCTAATCATGCACCAGCCTTCAAAGTCTCTCCTTCTGCTTCCTGGCTGCCATGATGTGAGCAGCTCTGCCCCACCATGCCCTCCCTATCATGATGGACAGATGCCCCCGCCACTGGGAGCCAAAAATAGATCTTTTCTCCTTTAGTTGTTCTCATCAGTATTTTTGCCACAGCAATGATAGAACTGATTGACACATCCTCTGCCTAGCAAAGCTGCCCACAGGCCTCTCCAGAGAACTTTCAGTGTTCACCACCACTTCCAGTCCTGCTACCACTTCTTATTTCTTTCCTTCTTTGCAATTTGGATTTGGCATCTTTCAAAGGCAGCATTAGACCAACTAATCCAGGCTTGGTTTCTTAGAATTTCCCATTTGCTTGGTAACTCTGTTTGGGAGAACTGAGCTGGCAGAAGATGAGCCTGGGGGAGTGGATGGAGACCTGAGGTCTAAAGACTTTTCGAGGGGCTGGAGAGATGGCTCAGCAGTTAAGAGCACTGGCTGCTCTTGCAGAGGACCCGGGTTTAATTCCTAGAACCTACATGGCAGCTAACAACTGTTTGTAACACCAGTTTCAGGGGATCTGATAACCTCTTCTGACCTCCATAGGCACTGCATGACATGGATGCACTTATACACATGCAAGTGATGCACTTATATACATAATATAATAAAATATAATAAATAAAATATTAAAAAACTTCGGAAGTTTATAAAGACTAATATTATGAAGACTTCAGAAGCTGATGGAGTTGCGCATGGTGTGAGGGGCAGAAAGTGGGAGAGGATGTAGGTGGGATGGAAGCTGAAAAGTGGTAAGGGTGAAGGTAACAGGAGAGCAGATAGAGGAGAGCATGGGATACCTGTCAGCAGCAGACATGGCAGAATGACTTCAGGTTGCAAAGGGTCCTTCCTTTGTAAGTTCTATGACCCTTTCTAACAGAGCTGCATTCTCTATCACTGTATTAGTCTGAGTTTGGTCCCCCAGCAACCAGGCAAAAAGCTGGGCATTGTGGTACGTGCTTGTAATACAAATGCTGTAGATGGAGGTGGAGATGGGAGGATTCCTGGGGCTCACTGGCCAGCCAGCCTAAACAGAATTGGCGAGCCCCAGGACCCAGTGAGAGACTGTCCTGGTTTGTTTTCTGTTGCTTTGATAAAACACTGACCAAAACCAGCTTGGGGAGGAAAGGGTTTATATGGCTTACAGACCATCGTCAAGGGAAGCAAAGGCAGGAACTGAAGCAGAGACCACAGAGGAACACTACTTACTGGCTTGCTCCCAGGCTCATGGTCTTATACCTTTCTTATACAACCCAGGACCACCTGTCTGGGGGTAGCACTGCTTCAGTGGGCTGGGCCCTCTTCCATCAATTAGTAATCAAGAAAATGTCCCACAGGCATACCCACGGGCCAATCTGATGAATGAAATTCATCAGTTGAGGTTCTGTCTTCCAAGGTGTGTCAAGTGATAACCAAGATTAACCAACACAGAAATAATGTCTCAAAAACAAGCAAACAAAACAAAACAAAACAAAAAAACAATGGTTGACAGTGACTAAGGAAGAATGACAGGTTATTTTCTTGTCTTAACATGCATGTACACATGAACATACATGAACAGAAATAGAGAGAGAGACTGAGAGAGAGAGACAGAGACAGAGAGACAGAAACAGAGAGAATTTCTATTCTTTATCTGGTTGGTTACAGTTGCAGTGATCCTAAAGTTGTACTTTACTGACCACATTCATTCAGATCCCTGAATCTTTCCCTAAAGAACTTCGTGCCTTGTACGTTCTGAGGGTGATGAGCTCTGGCTCATTTTGCTTTGGTCTGGATAAGCTTGGAAAGCTCTGGAAAGCCTGCCAACTTTGGAGTTAATATGGAACCGTAAGAGACTTGAGTAATTTTTTGTTGTTATTAACGAAGACTCTGTGACCAGCATAATTTGTCTAGGTTGGTTTCCTTTCATCAGAGCCTAGTTATTAATTTGTTTAAAAAAATGTTGGGTTAAGTTAAAGTCTTTAATAGTAAACTGTGAAGTCCTAATATAGAAACATGGAAATGGTTCCTTAGAAACTATGTCTGATCCCAGATAACGTTGGTGGCCCTTGTATCTACCTTTCTTTTATTTTTATCTCTATCTTCAACACTTCTTCTTCTATTGAAAATTGAATATTCTAGAAAATAGGCTTTATACCATTTCCTTCTTTTCGATGGTTGCAAAACCTCCTTCACAGAGTGGACAGGGTTGGAACAGGGAGAAGGGTGAACTTTTTTAAATGTTTCATATGGATCATACAGGCACTTTGTATATACTCCCTCATTTAAATATTAAAGAAGTGTTGGTGATAGTGTTCGAAAAATTATTATTGGGATGTGTGTGTGTGTGTGTGTGTGTGTGTGTGTGTGCGTGTGTGCGTATGCCACAGTGTACATGTGGAAGTCAGAAGATAACTGTGGAGTTGGTTCTCCCTTTCTGTTTTTACATGAGTTCTGGGGGTTGAACACAGGTCACCAAGCTTGTATGGAAAGTGCCTTTACCCACTGAATGATCTTGCTGGCCCCTAATATTTACATTGATTTTTTTTTTTTTTTTCAAGAAGAGGATACTGAGATTCAGGGAGTAGCCTTGCATCAGCAAGTGATCTCAAGCCTGACTCCCAAGTCTGAGCTGTTAACCCTTTTAAAACCATGTGCCATTTCTGGTGGGCAAGTTAACCCAGACTAGCAGTCCTGCTTAGAATGACAGAACAACATGGACATGTGAGTGACTTGCAAGACTGACTCTTGATAGAAAGAGTTTTAAAATGCAGGGTTAGCAGATGATTATGGGACCATGATTACAGGAAATGACTACTAAGTGTGGTGGCATGTGCTGGAGTTACAGTCATGGAACTTTGTAAAAGTACATGCCCATATGTACTTTGACATTTGGATACCCCACGTATGTATTATCGATTTTGCCTTTTATTTAAGTATATACATAATTGCACTATTTATGCAAAATGGTATATCAATACAGATTTGGCTTTCTAGAAAACAGATGGAGCAATATAGATTTTAATATAACTATTGTATCTTTTCTTTCAGGACATTTACTTTCCATTAGCTATTTAAAAATTTGAGTTGGGGGGCTGGAGAGATGCTCAGTGGTTAAGAACACTGGCTACTCTTGCAGAGGACACGAACCTGGGTCCAGCACCCACATGGTAACTAACAACCTTCTGTAACTCCAGTTCCAGGAGATCTGAGCCCTCTTCTGACCTCTGCAGGCACAGAATGACACAGATGCACTGACACACATGCAGGCAAAATATTCATACCCAATGAGTGTTTTTATAATATTTTGTTTAAATTTTAATATTTTATCTATTTTTTCTTTTTTTATTAAATTATTTATTTAATAACCATATAATTAGAAGAAGCATTTCATTACAAAAGCATTAACCTATTCAATAACATTTTTCTGAGCTAGGGTACATCTCTTTCAAAATTGGCTGTATATTTTTAGGTTT
>NW_008355790.1:1036976-1038159 GCF_000622305.1 Nannospalax galili
TCTCTATGTATCTGATGATTACTAGTCACAGTCAGTTACACTCGGATCGTTAGTACCTGAGTATGGATATAAAGTCATCAGGTAGATTTCACTGGTAATGTTTATCACTTCTACTATTTAAAATGAAGTAAATTTTTATGCTTCCTCCTCAAAATAAGTCTTTTAAAAAATCTTGATTTTTCTGTGTGTATATCATACAGAACATCCCACACAGTCTTATTTGTATACATACCCACTTCCCAAATGGCACTGTCCCACAGCCTCCCCCCAACACATACTGGAGCCCACATACTCTGTCATCCCTGTTACTGTCCTCTATGTTGTTAACACCCCCAGCCATTCTCCAGTCCTTGTCCATCTGCTGAATCTAGTCAGCCTATCTAGAGATCCTTGTTTTGGGAAGATCAGCTGTTCCTCATCTAGCAGCAATCAGTTGTCACTATTCCTTTAGATGGGACTGGGGTCTGCTGTTCATTTTCCCAGTTCTGAGCTGGGTTACTGTCTGGGAATCCCTTTGGCCACCCTGGCCAACAACTCAAAAAGAAGGTATCGCCTGTCTGGCATTGTTGCTTGTTATGTAGCCTTTAGCCATGCATATGGACTCTTTAAGAAATTATATTGGCCCCTTTAATCTTTGGTTATACTTTCCTTTGGGGTGTTTACAGTCTGACTGGGGTGAAGTGAAATCTTAAAGTGGTTTTAATTTACATTTCCCTAATTATTAGTGATGTTGAACACTTTTTGAGATGTTTTTAATGCCATCTTTATTTCTTCCTTTGAGAACTCTCTGTTTAGATCTTTAGCCCATCTTTTAGTTGAGTCATTTGGTGTGTGTCATGTAGATAAATCTTGGGCAAAGACCAGTTGTTCTCAGATAAACCTTACTAAGACATATATTTCTTGATCTGCCATTATAATTTGTCCTTAGGTTGTAGGAATAATACGGTTCCTTCTGGTTTTCAAAACTAGCTAGGCATTGTTTATCTCATTGTCTCACCCCTCCATCATGGTTTTCCCACTTAAGGTGCTCCCATTTTCCCCCCTTTCTCCCTTAATAACACCCTTCTCATACAGTCCTACATCTCTTGAGCTCCTTCTTTCCCTTTATCCCCTCGGTTCCTTGTATACCCTTCCCTCCCCCCCCCCCCGCCCCTACCCCCTTTTTTTCTATTTCTCCCTTATT
>NW_008355790.1:1039408-1039862 GCF_000622305.1 Nannospalax galili
AGCATCATTTGCTGAACATGCTGTCTTTCCTCCAGTTAATGTTCTTGGCCCCTTTGTCAAATATCAGGTGGCTGAAACTGCATTTGCTCATATTTGGGTCTTCAATTTTGTTCCATTGGTCTATGGGTCTGTTTTTCTGCCGTACCATGTTGTTTTTATGACTATAGCTCTGTAAGCTTGAAATCTGGTATAGTAATCCCCCCGGCATTGCTCTTAGTGCTCAGGGTTGGTTTGGCTATCCGAGGTCTTTTGTCTTTTGTGCTTCCATATGAATCTTAGGATATTTTTTTCCAATTCCATGAAATATGTCATGGGGATTTTGATTGGGATTGCGTTGACTCTATATATGACTTTTGGTAGGATGGTCATTTTCACAATACTAATTCTTCCAATCCATGAGCATGGGAGGTCTTTCCATCTTCTGATGTCTTCCTCAATTTCTTTCTTTAAAGAG
>NW_008355790.1:1039961-1040211 GCF_000622305.1 Nannospalax galili
TGTAGTGTTTTTACTATGATGTGCCGTGGAGAGTTCCTTTTCTGGTCCTGTCTATTTGGTGTTCTATATGCTTCTTGAATTTGTAGGGCGAAGTCTTTCTTTAATTTTGGGAAATTTTCTTTCATGATTCTGTTGAAGATTTGGTCCATGCCATTATCTTAGGATTCTTCTCCTTCCTGTGTGCCTATGATTCGTAAATTTGGTCTTTTTATGGTGTCACACAATTCCTGCATATTTCCTTCTTTTGTTT
>NW_008355790.1:1040370-1040543 GCF_000622305.1 Nannospalax galili
TGTTCGTGTGGTGATTTTGGCTTCTTCGGGTGTTGATTGTAAGTTTTATTGCATTGTGGTCTGATAGAACACATGGAATTGTTTCAATCTTTTTGTATTTGATGAGGTTTATTTTGTGTCCAAGTATATGGTCGATTTTGGAGAAGGTTCCATGGGATGTTGAGTAGAAAGTA
>NW_008355790.1:1042198-1049957 GCF_000622305.1 Nannospalax galili
ATTTTGGCCTCAGGAATTTGGGGGTTGGACTGGCCTGGGAGCCTGGCTCAGGAAAGATGCTGGTCTAGGGCAGCTGGTTGCTGTGGACCAAGAGGTGCAAAGGCAGATGAGGTGGGAAGAGGCCCCAAGACCTCCTGGGGACTGCACTGAAGAGCTGGGTTGGTCTGGATGCAAAGGATCAAGAAGAGGAAAGGTCAGCCCCCCGTGTCCCAGAAAGAGGCTGGTGGGTGTTGCAGGCCCAGGGAAGCAGAGGGAGTTGAGGGCGGGGCCAGGCCCAGAAGCAGTGCTTCTGGGGCCCAGAGAAGGCACTTAGTTGGTATGGATGAAAAGGATCAGGGAGCAGTATTGGTTCCCCCGGTGTCTGGAGCCCCAAGACAAGAAATGGGGCAGGGCCCAAACTCGGAAGAGAGAAAGGTAGCGGAGATGGGAGGGTGAATGAGGCTGGGGCTTATCTATTCATTTTTATTTTATGTGTATGAGTGTTTTGCCTGTGTCTGTAAGTGTGCCCATGTCATGCTGTGTCCACAGAAGCCAGAAAAGGGCATCAGGTCCCCTGGAATTGGAGTTAAGGATGGTTGTTAGCCATCATGTGGGTGCTGGAAACCAAACCTGGGTTCTTTGCAAGAGCAGCCAGTGCTCTTAACTGCTGAGTCATCTCTCCAGCCCATCATTACTATTTTTGTGTGTATGTGTGTGGGCACGTTCATGCCATTGCTGGGATTTGGAGGTCAGAGGACAACTTGCAGGAGTTACTTCTTTCCTTTCATCATGTGCATCCTGAGGATCCAAGTCAGGTTGCAGACTTCCAGGTAAGTGAATTTATCTGCTAAGTCATCTCTCCAGCCTGGATACGTTTAAAAAAGTCAATTATGAGTACTGTTGAGTTTAATTTTTTTGATGTATTTATTTTTATTCTCTGCATATGAACATTTTGTGTGCATATATGTAAATGCATTAAGTGTGTGTAGTGCCCACGGAGGCCACAAGAGAATGTCAGAGCCTCTGGAACTGGAGTTACAAATGATTGTTAGCTATCACATGGGTTTTTTGGAACCAATCCTGGGTCCTCTACAAGTACTCTTAACTGCCGAGCAGTCTCTCCAGCCCTCAGCATTGTTGATTTTATATTTTGTGTGTGTGTACCTATAGGTGTGAGTACCCTGCATGGGGCCTGTGTAGAGATCAGAGGATAACCTCAGGTATGAGTACTCAGGCGCTTTTCCTTTTCTGTTTGAGACAAGGTACCTAATTGACCTGGAACTTCTTGACATAGGCCAGGCTAGCCTGGCCCATGAGTTTCCCGGGATCTGCCTCTTCTCCATCTCTCCATCACTGGGATTACAGACACACACCACCATGACCAGGTTTTTAGGCAGGTTCTGGAGATCTGAACTCAGGTCCTCAAACTTGGGAGGCAGACGGTTTACTGGCTGAGCCCTCTCCCTAGTCCTTGAATATCTTTTATTCTCCAAAAAGCTATATATATATTTAAATGGAAGATAGTAAAATATGAGCTTTTTGTAAGTCATTATATTTAAATGACTTACATTACATTTAAATGACTTACAGAATGATATTGAACTGAAAAGCATAGCATGGCTCTCAGGCGGCCACGGTGAACATTTAAATGCCATCTTCAATGGTTTCCTGTTAACCTTATAACTACAACAGTGCTTTGCAAACTGAACTAATTTTTGGATAACTGAGCTTTGTATTGCTGATTTTAAGGATGTGAAATGGGAGAGAGATCGCACAGAAAGAGCCAGCGTGGACTGGGAAAGCATTCACTTCCTGGCCTAGGAACATGGTATGGACAGTGTTGATCTGGGCCAGAGGTTGCTGAGGATGCTCCTGCCTGATATTAAAGAACAAGTATTTAGTGACACTTGTCAAGGCTTGGGAAGGAAGACTTTATTCAGAATTATTGCAGTAGGTACAGGGACCCCCTACAATGGTGTCTTTCAGGTAGGGAAGACAGAGTGGTCTTGTAAACATCCAGGCAGAAGTAAAGAATATATTCTGAGGAGAAATATGTGCTCATCTGTTTGACTATCAGACTATTGAAACAATAGACAAAGAAATGGGAATTTCTCTAGAAGGAAAAGGCTGAAGCCTACTGCCAGAAGAGGAACTTGTACCACGCAGAGCAGGAACTACCTACAGTTCTGACAACTTGTCAGATCACCTTGCAGGAGAGCCTGGAGCAGAGACATGTTGGGTCAGTGACAGACAAGACCACACCTTGATTAGGACTGCTTAGTTTTTCATACCTCTTGCTAATTTAAACTTAAACTTCACGCCAGCACTCAGAAGACAGACAGGGTTGAGAGTGTTACTGGATCTCTTTATTTGCTTCTCTTTCCAATGTGGCCATATTGAATAAATCTTTCTTTGCTTTTTATTATTGCTTTGTCTTTTTAATTGGCTTATTGAGGATGGGTGGCCAAACCTAGCTTGTTAGGGCTACCAGGGTCCAGGCTCTGACCCTAATACCTCCCATAATCGACTCATTTCTGAATGTAGTGTGGGTGAGTGACAACTTTATACTTGAGGATAAAGGCTGAAGTGAGTAGATGGATAATTACTTAGAGAACTGGAGGAATGATTGGAATTCTGGCCAAGTCACCATAGCAGGGTTCTTGCTCAACACAGGTCAGGGTGGTCAGACATCACCAGGGGATGGTGAAGGATGAAAACTTGATCAACTATCCAAGCAGCAGGTGTCAAGGATGAGGGTTCTTGGCTAAACTGATTTAGCAGAGATCTTTGTGGAAACCAGATTTTATAAGCAAAAGCACAGATGGGCCTAAGAAACAGTTCAGGAACCTGACTAGAGTGGCTAAGCCAAGACTCTATGGCACTGACTAGGCCCCATAGGTCAGGGAGGAGTGACAGACGGCACACGGACAGAGCTACCCATTTAATAAAAGGAGACGGGGATCAGAATTGTTTTGTGTTTGCTGGTTTGCCAGTTCAAACAGCATGAACTGTCTAATGTATGAGTATCATAGTTGTTGGGCTCAAAAGCTGAAAGGTAGGGAGGGTATGGGCATTGTTTATGACTCACTGATCACAAAACCAGCAGAGCGAGCCCTCAGGCAATTCTAGATTCAGATGGTGTAACCCCTGCTGCTGGGTTTAGGTCCCAGGTACAGGGTATCAGGCTGTTCCTCTGGGTGATTAGTTTTTGTTTTTGCCCCTCTCCTCATTTTAACTCTTCCATAACCTTCATGTAAATGTGACTGTGTACCTTTGAAGCCATCCCAAATCAAGAAGTCAAGGAAGACAGGGTCAATGAGAAACGTCTTGTAACAGGCACATCTTCTGTTTAAAGAGTTCCGTGAAGACAAAATTATTTGGATATTGATGGTATTAATGTAGCTAAAGATGACTAATTAGATAACCTTTTCTGTGGAATCTTATTAATGAATTTCCTCTATCCTTTCTTTCCTCTTTTAAATAATCTAAATATATCTCTTTGAGACATAAGCTTCTTTGAATGAAACAAGGCCAGAAACACCAAGGGTTCTTAAAATAATATTAGTTTATTTTGTTTTCAGGAGTATGCCAGGTCTGACAAAGTAGACAAAAGTAAATAATCCTGGATTTCCTAATGTTCAGCCCTATGTAGTTATATTTGTTATGAAAAATAAAGGAAAATTTAGCTAGCAAATTTATATGCAGTTTGTATAAATTATACCTTAAATTTAGATCAACTACATTGAGCGGTTGATAAAGTCACATTTGTGCAATTTGCAGGATTTCAGATTTGGCTTTTTTGTTTTTTTTTTGTCTGTTTGTTTGTTTTTTGAGACCTGGTCTCATTATATAGTCCTGGCTGGCCTGGAACTTGCTATGTAGATTAGAGTAGCCTTGAACTCACAAAGTTCTGCCTCTGCCTCTTGAGTGCTAGGATTAAGGGTACATACCAACATGCTCATCAGATTTGTTTTTTAAATTTTAACTTCTAAGTAGATTACTTTAAAATAATTTTTCTCCTATCCATTTAAATTTCTGAAAGTTTATTAGGTCAGTTACAGACTGATAGAATATGAATTAAAATTATTTCTAGAGTACGGTTGGATGTGAATTGTGGAGTTCACATGATTCAGTGATAATTGTAAGAATAAGTCATCTGTTAGAAAGTGAGCCTGTATTGACCAGTCTAAAGGTCAAGAGCATAGTCTACTCAAAAAAATGCCTTTGTTTTCAAGGAAGGAGTTTAGAGTATGCAAAGAGAGAGAATGTTAGTATTCTTCTCTAAGCCCTGACCCAAATACTCAAAAGTGCTGATGATTTCAGCATGAACTCTGATGAATGAAGTTAGTTCCTTGTCACATTGTGAACATGTTTCGTTTTCCAAGTAGGGAGGTCACTGTGCTGACTTTCCCTTCAAGCCTAAAGAGATTACACAGGCATTTCAATTAAGATACATTTCAATTATGACCCTTTTCCAGTCATAAAGGTTGAAAATGATTCCCATTTAGATAATTTATTTTATTTTATTTTTTATCAGTTACTTTACAACATACTTGGTACTGTATTGTACTTGCTTATAATAAGCAGGTGACTTCAAATTTGTCTTTTTCATTAAAGTGAAATTTCTTTGAAGTACAGTTCATATTAACCAGCTGCTGGTGGTAATTTCTGAACTGTGATTTCAACATTTGGGAAAAATGATGAGTGTGGGTAAAGATGAAATAAGTGTGATACCTTAATGCGTTGGCAGTGATAGTACAAATAATTTTTTAAAAAGCATTTTTGGCAACATGCATCAAAAAGCCATCCAGATGTTCACATGGATTCATGTAGTAATTCTATGTCTAGGACTAGATCTAAAATAATAATCGTAATATAGAGACCTATGTGTGGGAGGCTTTCATTCTACAATTTATTGTTGAGACAGGGTCTCACTATGTAGCCCTAGCTCAATTAGAACTTGGTATGTAGATCAGGCTAGCCTTGAATTCATAAAGATCTGCTTGACTCTGCTGCCCTTGTGCTTGGATTAGAGGTGTGTGCTACCATGCCCTGCCTGCATTACACAATTTTTTTTCTTTTTTTTTTTCACAGTCCTTAAAAAATCCAAACACATTACACAATTTTTAAGAAAGAAAACTTGCAAATAATCTATATGCTGTGAGTGGAAAGTAATTAGGTAAATTATGGTTCTGTTTATTGGGTGGAATACTATGCACTCATTGAAAATGTCTCTGAGGCTAGTTGTGATGGTACACACCTGTAAACCCAGCACTCTGGAGACAGAGGCAGGAGGACTATGAGTTTAAGCTTAGCCTGGGCAACATAGTGAGTTAAAAGTCACCCTGAGTCTACATGGTGAGATCCTGTCTCAAAAAAAAAAAAAGCCTATGAAGGTTATAAAACATAGAAATATGGTCATGATCTATAATTTTATTAAAATGCATTTAATGTTTGATAGCAGTACAAGTCAGAATAACATCATGAATACTAATTGTAGTTGAATATGAATACTAAGACTAAGGGTGAGTTTCTCTTTATTTTCATTTTTTCCAAATTTTCTGTAGCAGGAAATGCTTTTACTTTATGTATAAGGTTTGTACTTAAAAAGTTATTTTATGTATAAGGTTTGTCCTTTAAAAAGTTGAGTAAGCCAGGTGTAGTGGCACACACCTTTAATCCCAGCACTCAGGAGGCAGAGGCAGGCGGATCTCTGTGAGTTCAAGGCCAGCCTGGTCTACATAGTGAGTTCCAGGACATCTGGGGCTACAGTGGTACATACCTGTAATCCCAGCAGAGGCAGGTGGATCTCTTTGAGTTCAAGGCCAGCCTGGTCTACATAGCGAGCTCCAGGCCAGCTGGGGCTACAGAGAGACCCTGTCTCAAAAAGACCAAAAAAAAAAAAGTTGATAAAAGATCTTCAAGAATTCTTTTGGGAGCTATTATGCTGTCTTTTAGTTTTGTTGTTGTTGTTGTTTGTTTGTTTGTTTGTTTATTTGAGACAGAGCTGTAGCCCCATCTGGTCTGGAACTCACTATGTTGACCAGGCTGGTCTCCATCTCACAAAGATCTGCCTGCCTCTGCCTTCAGAGTACTGGGAGTATTAAAGGTGTGGGCCACCATGCTCAGCCTTAAAAACTGATTTTTAAATTTTTAATTATGTTTATGTGTGTGTGGATATGTGCCTTTGGAGGCCAGAGAGGGCATTGGCTCTCCTGGAGCTGAAATTGCAAGCAACTGGAAATGCTGTCCTCTGCAGGAACAGCCAGTGCCCTTAGCTGCTGAGCCGTTTCTCTGGCCCTCTGGGTTGTTTCTTTAAACAGTTCACTATGGGGGCTGGAGAGATAGATGACTCACTGGTTAAGACCACTGTGCTCTTCCAGAGGACCCGGGTTTGGTTCCCAGCACCCACATGGTGGCTAACAACTGCCCTTAACTCCAGTTCCAGTGTATCTGACACCTTCTTATGGCCTCCTCAGGCACTGCATGCATGTGGTGCACTTACATACACGCAGGCAAAACAGTTAGACACATAAAATAAAAATAAAATCTTAAAAAAACCCAGTCCACTCACTATGAAGATATATAAGTGAAGAAAAAGGAACTATATCCAAGAGTCTTAAATTTGGCAAAATGCAGCAAAATATATCAGTCTAATGATTTCTGTGATTAGTATATCTTAAATCCACTTGAGTTACCATACTGCTTTAGAAATTAAGTCGTGGATTCTAGGTTTGTATGTTGAATGGTTTGTATGTTAATTATATCTCAATTGAAAAATGAAATAAGCTGGGTAATTAAGAAGACATCTTCTCATAGTTGAGAGGAAAGGGTGTGAAATGTGACAGTAATTACAGGACATCATGGGTCTTACTGTTGCTGTTCAGCCAAATGACATTCAGTACTGGAGGTCAACACGGGAAGGATCTTTTCAACTGGGTCTCATGCTGCACGTTGCTCCACTGCATTGCCACAAGGCAGGAGTCGAAACATGGAACTTTAAAAAAAAATAAAAAGGATACTGAAGAGTTTCTATTTTTTTTCTCCAGAAGGCAGAAGAAGATGTCAAAATTTGTACAAGGTGTTTGCATGTATTCTGAAAAAAAATGTTCAAGGGCATATTTCTACTGTGTACACCAGGATACATATGAACAAAAATTTTGCCATCTGGAGTATCACTAGTATCGCCAGTATCGAACATCAGCATCATTCCTTTCCTGTAGGCCTGGCCACACAAGCATCAAAATTCTTGAGTTAGGTCAAAAGACAGCCAGTAATTTCGTGAGACTTAATGTGGATTTATGAGTGTACATTGCAAAGGATAACATGCATGCTGTATTTATTGTTTTTTTAAAAAGTTGAGCAATGTGAGTGGTAAGATGGTTCAATGGGTAAGTTGTACCAAATCTGATGACCTGAGTTAGGTCCCAATGTTAGTCCCTGGAACCCACATGGTGGATGAAGAGACCTGACTCCTCTGAGTTGTCCTCTGACCTCCACAGGTGTGCCATGACTTGCATGTACCCTCCCCAAATAAATAAATGTAAGAAATATTTTTTAAAAAGCTGAGCAATAATGCTATTTAGCCTTGGCCATAAACCCTTTTTAAAGGACTAAGGATATTGTTTAGTGGTAGAATGTTTGTCTAGCAAAGTTTGAGATCCTTGGTTCAGTCCCTAACACTGCAAACATAAAATAAAATACAATAAAAATTAAAAAAATTAAAAAGCCATTAAAAAGGTGTTTTTTAATCTGAAAAATTCTATTTTCTTCTGTATAT
>NW_008355790.1:1050346-1071102 GCF_000622305.1 Nannospalax galili
TCTCCTTTCCTCCTGCTCTTTCTTTCTTCTTTCCTTCCTTCCTTCCTTCCTTCCTTCCTTCCTTCCTTCCTTCCTTCCTTCCTTCCTGTTTTTTTTTGTAGCCCCAGCTGACCTGGAACTCCACTATGTAGACCAGGCTGGCCTCGAACTCACAGAGATCCACCTGCCTCTGCCCCCTGAGTGCTGGGATTAAAGGCATGTGCCACCATGCCTGGCTAAATTATTTCTTAATGGAAAACATTAAAAAGTTTTCATTATAGGGACTGGGGAGGCGGCTCAGTGGATAAAGTGCTTGCCATGAAACAGAAAGACTGGAGTTCAGATCTTCAGTACCATATAAAAAGCTGGGTGGGTGTGGGGACCCACTTGTAATTCCAGGGCTCAGGAGGCAGAGACAGGATCCTCAAGGCAAGCTGAGTAGCTGAATCAGCAAGCTCCAGGTTTAGGAAGAGAACTTGTTTAAATAATGAAAGTGGAGAGCTATGGGGATAGACACGTCTCCCTCTGACCTCCACATCCATGTGGACACACCCCTGAATGCACATGTACCCCCACACATATGAAAAGATATACATACATGCACACCACACATAGGAATAAAAGATATTCTCATGAAAACTGTTATTTTCACTCACACACAGAAGAAATTCTAAGTAATAGTGTCGAATGTTGGCTAAATGGATCACTCAGATGTAGCTATTGAATGCCTAGCAAAGCCATAGATCAAATCACAACCTTGCTCTTAGTTGTGATAAGTTGACATTGTGTTCATACCCCATCTGGGGGCAGTGTATATTTGAAGTTGTGATAGAAGGAAAAAGAATATTGTTTTCTGAAGGTATCAGCTCACTGTGAAAGTGTAGAAATGGTGTCTGCATTCTTGGGAATGGACTGAAAGGGGAAAAATAAAACCACGCAGCACTAAAATCTTCTAGCTGTTTTGGGGTTAAACTGTGTCAGTAGAAAGTGTCAGCATTGCAAACTGCTTAATACTGAGAAACACTGGATGATGTGTCTTGCTTTGACGACCTTTGACAGCTGTCAAAGGGAAATGCAGTTGCTAGGCTGCATTTTGTGAGCCAAAAGCCATACAACTGCAATTAGTGGAGCACCAAAGAAAAGACCAACTTCCTTGTACTTAGAACTTTCAGAGGACTTGAAATTCTAAATGCACAGAAACGATTATTTCAAGTGCAGAGACTCATGACTGATCAAGGTGTTGAGAACGAGTGACTGTTGAGTGCTCAGCCTTAAACAAGACACCCATATCACTCCCTGCAAGGCTTACGGAACATTGCAGAAGAGGGGGTGAAAAGAATGTAAGGGGTCAGACCACAGAGATGAGGGTGGTGAAACTGTCTTAGGGGCACATGGTCATGGTACCCAGCAACTCAAAACAGCTGTAGTTGCCTGCGTAGGGCCTACATGAGCCAGAGCTGGTAAACACTGAGTTAGAAATGGGGAAGAGGCTCATGGGGCCTCAACCCTCCCAGGGGACTTAATGGCTGTCAAGGGCTGTAGGGGGAGAAGAAGCCGTTATTTTTGGTGATGAAGCCCCTGGTGAGTTAGTCATGCTTCAAAAAGTAGCTTTATACCCCTCTCTGGTTAAATCAACAGAGAGGCCCTGGTTAAATCAATCCAAAACCAAAAACAAAACAAAGAGACATGAGAGTAGAATGCTGACTTATGGATGTGTGTGTGTGTGGATGTGTGTGTGTGTGTGTGTGTGTGTGTGTGTGTGTGTGTATGTGTTGCTCATGAAGCATACACACACATACAAAAGTGGGAGCGTGCAGGTTGATTAGGGGTTGGAGGAGCGTTAGAGAGGCTGGAGGGATGAGTGTGACCAGAATGTATTATATATGTGCATGAAACTGTCAAAAAACAAACAGGGGCTGGAAGATGACTCAGCAGTTAAGAGCACTGGCTGCTCTTGCAGAGGATTGGGGTTTGACTCCCAGCACCCACATGGCTGCTGACAACTGTCTGTAACTCCAGTTCCAGGAGAATTCAGTGCCTTCTTCTGACCTCCACAGGCATTACATGACATGGGTGCATTTACATACATGCAGGCAATACACTTATACACATAAAATAAAAATAATAAAAAAAATCTAAAAAATAAAGAAATACATATTTCAAGGGATAAAAACCAACAGATAGATACACTTATACACATATATTTGTATATGGTTTTTTTGTTAAAAACTTCCTGTATTAGTTACTTTTACATTCTTATGATCAGACACCTCTGGGGGAATTTATTTTGTCTTGCAGTTCAGAGGCCACAGTCCATTATGGTGGGGAAGGTGTGATGGGCAGTTCTGGCCATAGCAGCAGGAAAACAGGGTGGCTGCTGGTTACATGGGGCTCACAAGGAAGCAGAGAGAGCTTAGACCCAATCTGGGCTGAAGCTGAGGTCAACAAGCTATAGCCAAGCTGCCCCTTAGTGATCCACTCACTTCCTCCACCTAGGCCTCATCTCCTAATGGTTCCACAACATCCTCAAACAGCACCACTAGCTGGGGACCAAGTGTTCAAGCACTTCAGCCTGTGACAGACATTTTGCATTCAAACCATTTAACACCAACACTTTACACTCCCAAGGCTTCCTGAAAAGTGATTTTAAAGTTCTCTGTCATAGATTGTTTTTGGGTGGATTCAGGCAGTCTGTGCCTGATGCTGGCAGAAAATGGCACTTGTGAACTAGTGAGGCTTTTCCCTCATAGAAGCTGCAAGAGAACTCAGAGGGAGTCCAGGGACAGGAATTTGATTCAGGTATTAAATGTACTTCAGGGTTACTGTGGTGGCCCCCTTAGTCACAGTGGAAGCAGCAGGTATGCGTTTCCAGGTATTTCACTTGCATGGACACACATTTGCTAGGCCTCTGGAAGAGAAGGTAGCCATGCTTTGTTCTTAAAAGAGACTGTTCTAGAAAATTTTACAGGGTTGTCAAGGTTTGTAATGCTCAGAAGATATGAATTAGGACATAAATACAGAGTTAAAGTAAAATCCTTAGGTTAAATAAAACCATTAGCTATTAATGGTAAAAAAAAATGGTCAAAGTTCTCACTCTTCTGCCTTTAAAACTCATTTCACAGTTGAAAGAATCTTAAAAATCCAGATGTTGATTATTTTTTTCAGATTATTTTAAAAGGAATTTTGTTTACATTTATTTATGTGTGTGTGTGTGTGTGTGTGTGTGTGTGTGTGTGTGTGGGGGCGCTCACTTGCCATAGTATATGGTGTGTGTGTGTGTGTGTAGGGGCTCACTTGCCATAGCATATGTGTAGAGATCAGAGGACAGCTTGTGGGAATTGGCTCTCTTCTTCCACCATGTGGGTCCTGGGGATTGAACTGGGGTCATTAGGCTTGTTGGCATACACCTTTAACTGTTAATTCATTTCCCTGACCCTGGATTATTTTGATTTTTGTGACAGAAATTGTGTCTGATCTGTAGGGCTGAAAACTTGCTTGCATATGTGTCTCTGTGTTTTATACAGAGGGTCAGAGTTATGAGGGTCCTGTGTAGAGAATAGGTGGGTCCTTGTCC
Source organism: Nannospalax galili (assembly GCF_000622305.1). Classification (NCBI taxonomy): domain Eukaryota; kingdom Metazoa; phylum Chordata; class Mammalia; order Rodentia; family Spalacidae; genus Nannospalax; species Nannospalax galili. The sequence continues at coordinate 1,053,900 of NW_008355790.1, forward strand.
ATACTTGACCTCTGAGGAGAAACTCCTGGTGTCATCTTCAGTGGCTTTTCTCCTGTGACACCTGCTTCTACTTGTACAGATGTCTTGGGATAATAAACCTAGGAGCCCTGTCAGATGCTCTGGATGTGGACTTGGGAACCCTTTGCCGGCTCCACAGGCTTGGACCTGCCACTCACTGCCCTGTTTCAGTGAAATAAGTGACAAATGTAGCCATTCCCTCCTATCCTTTAAAAGCTTTGGATTCTGAATATACAAGACAGGCTACCTTGTTTTTTTGTGTTTGGGTCTGTTAATTTACACAGAACAGTATGCGGCCACTATATATTCTTAGGTTGTAATAGTTTGCGAAGGACTGACATTTTTCCTACCTAGTTTCAAAATATGCTGATTGAATACCATAAGCTGCCGAGACTGATCTGGCTGATTCCAGGTGTGGGTTTTGAGACGCTCAGGGTAACCCTGCAACCAGAAGATAAAAACACTGAGGTTCAAGTTTTTTTCTGGTCATGATTCTATTCATTCCTGGCCCTCCTTCCCTGGTGCTAATCCAATGTAGTGTAACGACTTTATTTTGCTCTTGAATTGTACCCAGAGGCTTGGTTAGGACCCTCCCTTGGCTGGATGCCCGCATGGAACCATATGGCTCTTCACGGAATGCAGATAATGGCTTCATTTCCCTTTCTGTTTTAATAGGCAGAAACCTGTGTGAGCAGGTAGATCCTCTATAAAGTACAAACAGAAGTATTATGTGGGTATTATTCATGCCAGAGCACAGCCAGCCTGGTATTCTTTGCAGAAAGTCCTATTGCCCTTTCTGCTTACTGTCGGACATCTTAACTCATGACCCCAAATGAAAGCCTGTGACCAAAACCCTTGCTTTAAAGTATCACCCTTCTGTGTTCTCTGTTTTGATGTCATAGTGATTGGGCCTGGAGCCTGTTCGGGAAGCTGGGGGCCTGGTGGGCGGTAATCAGGAGGTTGGCAGAACCGCCAGCCTGCTGAGCACAGGGTTCCCTCAGTTCCCATTGTCTGTGCCCTGCCTGGAGGGAGGGAGGGGCCCCCGTTTGCCTAGGCAGCTCCCACCTCCAGTTTGGGGGAAAGCACCCTGGCCCTCTCTTCCTGTCAGACTAGAATCAGATTCTCGCCTTAAGGCTCAGTTAGTTTGGATGAGGTCTCCCTATGGAGCTCAGGCTGACCTCTAAATCGAAATCCTTTTACTTTGGCTCTCAGGTGCTGAGGTTACAGGCATGTACCACCACCCATGGTGGCTGCATTTAGATTATATTGGAGATGTCCTCAGGGCTCAGAACTCCTATTCTTGCCCATCGGGTCAGGAGACTCCAAAGTAGGAAGGTGATGTGACTTGAGTGCCACCAGGCTGGCTCAGGGGTAACCACAACTCAGTGCTTTGCCTTCCATCATGGGTTTCCCCTTACTTCCTGTCAAAGCCAGCTCTTCAGGGACTACTGTGTTTTTGTCACCCATGTGATAAGAGTCAAAATGACTTTCTACTGCTGTCCAGGGAAGGTCAAATCCTTAGAAACTATGAGCCTAGGGGGAAACTCTGTGCCCTCTCCAAGATGGCAGACTGCATTGCTGTTTAAGAATGAACCTACTATAGGGGCTGGTGGGTCTCTTCAGTCAGTAAAGGCACTTTCCATCAAGCTTGATGATCTGAATTCACTTCCAGAACCCACACTCCCTCCCCCCAATAAATAAAATAAAAATAAAATAAAATAATTTTACTGGGCCTGGTAGTATACATTTCCAGTCTCAGAACTTGGAAATCAGAGGCAGGTGGATCTCTATGAGCTCGGAGATGGTTCAGTGGCTAAAGCCCTTGTCATGTAAGTACAGAGGCTGAAATTCTAGCCCCCAGAACCCAGATAAATCCCAGGTAGGCACGCTGGTCCACCTCATCCCCAGAGCAAGCAGTGTGTAAGACTAGCCGTATCAGTGAGCTCTGGGTTTGGCTAAAAGGTCTTGCCAAAATGAATAAGGTGGAAGAGCAATCATGGATGACTGCTGACATCAATCTAGGGCTGACACATGTATGCACACACAAGATACATAGACATAAAAAAGGAAAAAAGAGAGAAAAAATAGAGCCTCCAGAAGCTACCATTTACTGAATATTTGCTGTGTTAGATTACAAAGTAGCTCCTTTGTTTATGTTTATATATGCGTACTGCATAATCAGTCATTAAGCTGCCTGTGGTGGTGGTCCATACAACCTAGGTGTGTTGTACAGCCTGTATCATCTAGCTTTGTGTAAAAGAACACTCTGACATTTGCATAATGCCAGAGCTGTCTGATGGTAACAGTTCATTATGTATTTAATTTTGTAGAAACTCAATGGGGTTCTTCCTATACCCATTTTCTGAGAACTTGAATTTTAGAGAGTTTGAGTTCTTATCTGCAGTGAGTCAAGTGGAGTGGACCTGGTGAGAGAGTTGGGATCTACCCAGCTTACAACTTGAGCCTCCCTCCAGGGTGATGACCCACTTTGCATTTGACCTTTTTTGCCCCTGGCCATCTCCAGGTGAGGTTCAAACTTCAGATTTCTCTTTTGAAAACAAATTTAGCTTAAACTATCCAGTAATGGTCCTCTTTCTTTTATAAACAATCACCTGACTGTTCAGAAGCCCAGATCTGAGGCAGACTGTTTCGCGGAAGTTTGCTTCCACCAGCCTGCCATAAACTTTAGTCTCAGAGATCTGGGAACTCCAGGAATATGGAATTCTGCTCTGCTTCTCCTCCCTAGTAGTGGCAATATGTGGTTGGTGCCAACTGTCAACTCACCTGGGAGATGCACCTCTGGTCATGCCTGTGGGAGCTGTCTTGATTATGTTGACTGTGGTGGCAGAAGACCTGCCACTGTGGGTGGCACTATTCCCTGGCTGGGATCTGGTCTGTATAGAGGAGAAAGGGAACTGAGCAACAGTTTGCATTCATTTCTTCAGTTTCTGACTGGGAATGTAAGGGGACCTGCTGCTTCAAGCTCCTGCAATTTTCATTTCCTCTTCATGATGGATTGTACCCTGGAACTGTGAGCCAGATCAATCCCTCTCTCTTAGGTTGCTTTCTAACACAGCAACTGGATGGAGCTAAGACAATGGATGTATTGATTCACTAGATGTGACCAGAAGAGAGGGCAAGAAAACAAGTGTTAGAGCAGAGACAGCGGTATCTGAAGATAATTCCCCTCTCCAGTCCATGCGGAGCACAGCTGTAAGCAGGTGAGTAGTCTTACCTAAGGAGCAGACTCTGATTCCAGTGACTTCCACAACCTCCCTGGGACCTTTCCCTTGGACCTTCCATCTGTACCTCTGGACTATAAATGCTTTAAGGCAAGGATTCAGTTCCTTGGTACATTTTAAATTACTGTATGGGGTGGTGTAGGTTGTACATTAAAAATTGTGTTGGGCCGGGTGTGGTGGCGCATACCTTTAATCCCAGCACTTGGGAAGCAGAGGCAGGTGGATCTCTGTGAGTTCAAGGCCAACCTGGTCTACATAGTGAGTTCCAGGACAGCTGGGGCTACAAGGAGACCCTGTCTCAAAAGACCAAAAAAAAAATTGTATAACAGCAATCCACCCTTGTCCCTCAAATGCAGCCTTGACTCTTGATCTTTTTCTCAGATATGCAGACTGAACGTGTATAGCCGTGTATCTTTGGCTCCCAACTTTCTGTGAGAAAAGTTTTTACAGTGCCTGCTTTGCTGTACTATTGCAAACGGAGGAAAGCACCAAGTGTTAAGGTGATTTAACAGCTTTATGTAATAGTTTTGTTGAGCTTCATCTCATAAACGGTTACCTACTTGAAAATCATTCTGAGATGGAAACAATCTGCTAATATGTCAAGACTGTCTGGAGCAGGAGTGTCTGGGTCTGGACCATGAGGACTTCGTAGTAAAGTTTTATTTTCTTCTGGGTCATACGGCAAATAAAATATTCTCACCTCTGTGCTTCCCTCATTTTGTTTCGTTTTAATTAGTGTGTGTGTGTGGAGGCCAGAGGTTGATATTAATTGTCTTTATCACTCTCTACCTGTTTTTTTTTGGGGGGGGAGACAGGGTCTCTCACTGAACGCTGGCTGGCCAGTGAGCCCCTGGAGTCTGCCTGTGTCTGCCGCCGCGGACCTGGAACTCCCTATGTAAACCAGGCTGGCCGGGAACTCACAGAGATCTACCTGCCTCTGCCTCCTGAGTGCTGGGATAACAGGCCTGTGCTAACAGGCCCAGCAGCCTTGTGTTCTATGAGGCAGAATAGCAAACTAACAACCTTGCTGCTCTCATATGCATTTATTTATTTATTTATTTATCTAATTATTATTTTTGGTCTTTTGAGACAGGGTCTCTCTGTAGCCCCAGCTGGCCTGGAACTTGCTATGTAGACCAGGCTGGCCTTGAACTGACAGAGATCCGCCTGCCTCTGCCTCCTGAGTGCTGGGATTAAAAGCGTACACCACCATGCCTGCCTAAGTTAACTTTTTTATGGGTATGAGTGTTATGTCTGCATGTATGTAAGTGCACCTATGTCATGCAATGCCCATGGAGGTCAGAACGGCACCTGGCCTTATTCTATTTCCTGACAGGGTCTCAAGTAGCCCAGACTGGCCTCCAACTTGGTATGTTACTTGAATTCATGATTCTCCTGCTTCTACTCCCCCCACTCCCCCCAGCCCCACACTGCTGGTATTACAGGCCTGTACCACCACACCCAGTTTATATGATGCTGGGGATCGAACCCAGGGCTTTGTGCATGCTAGGCAAGCAATCTAACCAACTGAAATTATATCCTCAGCCCATTTCTCATGTTTTAAAAAATGAATTGTTTCTTACCTACTTTCTACTTCGATCAAATCTGCTTTGTGTGCCTATCACGATCTTCCTCGCAAGGTGTTTCTTGTGTCTGAATTTTGCAAGGTGCAGTGAGAGGGGAGTGAAAGAGAGTCCCCAGGATTTGTCAACTGGTCATGGTGACTGGTTTGACCCAGAAAAATACCCTCTTTTGGCTCATTTTCCTCTGAAGTTATTGAGCTTGAGTTAATAACACAGGATAGACCTCTTGACAGAGATGGGAAAGGTGGAAGAAGAAACAGCCCTAGGAGAGGCCCTCGGGATGGTGTGGGGGACACACTCAGCATCTTCAGTGTCAGTCACACTGTGTGGCACATGTCCATTTTCTGTACTTCATTCACCTCTATCCCCTCTGCTCCTTTGTCTTTTCAGTGGCATCTGGAGTGTCATTATGTTGACTGCCTCCTTTAAAAAAAGCCCATAGAAACTTGAGAGATATGCTTAATGATGGCAGTCTTTGAGTAGAGTGAAATAATACAGTGGGGGCAAATCCGTGCACTGAGGCCATAATCCTGTGGGTGACAGATTTCAGTTTTTAAAAAAGATTTATTATTTTATGTGTATGAGTATTTTGCCTATATGTATGTAAGTGAATTATGGGTGTGCCTGGTGCCCAAAGACCAGAAGAAGGCATCGAATCTCCTGGAACTGGAGTTATAGATGGTTGTGAGCCTTCATACAGGTGCTGGGATCTGAACCCGGGTCCTCTGCAAAAGCAGCAAGTACTCTTAACTCCTGAGCCAGCTCTTCAGCCCCAAGACTTTTGATGTGTCCTTTTGTTATTAAGCCTAGCCCTGAGTACCAAAAACTTCTTGTCAAATGAGCAGGTATTCAGAGTAACTGCAAAAATGAAATTTGCTGAGATACTTCTGTTTGCTGTCTCACTGTGCTCTGAGGCTCTTAACTTTAAAATAGGGTATTGGGACTTATCTGGAATTTGATGGATTTTTTTTCCTCCTGTGTTTAACCAGAATCACTCTCTAAAACTAGACAGTCACGGATAGACCCACTCTCTCTCTCTCCATATCTGCCCCTGAAGCCAGCCTGCTGCTGCTCACAGAAGCTTCCTCAAGTTCATTTACACTCTAACAGGCATGAGAAGGAAAACAGTTTGGTGTTGGTCCAAGCCAGAGGGTTGGAACAGCAACTTGCTTACTTCAGCTCTTTGTAACGTTGACTAACATTCTCCAGACTTATGTTACCAGCTAGCATTAAGAAACAAGAAATTTTATAAAAATACACTTTTACTCTTGTCCTGCCCAAAGAAGTGGCAATTTCCTCCTTGTAAATCTATATAATTTTTCCTTTGGTTACAGAAATTAAATTTGATTTATGTCTGAATAATTTTTCATGCTCATTATAAATTATAAAATTGAATTATAAGTTGGTTTAGATTTTCTTTGGTGAGCCCTTTAGTGAGTCTGCTGTGCTTTGAAACTTAGCTTTTGACACATTTTGATTCTTGAAAAACTAGAAACATCAATCTCTGTGTTCAGAAGTCTTTAAGATGGTGGTGGGATTGCAACTTGCAAGCAGCAGCAAGAGACTAGAACGCGGAAAAGGGAATCATCCTTTCTCCCTCCGTTCAAGCTTTCAGCCCATTACTGTTCATTATCTTTCCCACTCTGCAGCTTCCAAACTCGCCAGTGTGATTGATGATACAGAGCTAGAGAGCTGCTGTAGGCATGGCGATTACTTAATGCCACCTCTCCCTTCATCTGGTGGCGTGTCTCCTTATGTTTTTGTATTACATGTAGTGGTGATGGTTTGGCTATATTGTGTGTCCCCTCAAAGTTCATGTGTTGGAAACTTGGTCTGGATTACAGCAACCCTCATTTCTTTCTTCTTATTTCTTTATGATTAGAAGCTTTTGTTCTTGTAAACTGCACACACTCTACTGTGCTATAGATCTAGAACTCTACTCCTATCTGCCCACACCTTGATATCTATTACCCAACCTCTCTCCATCCCTCTTCCCTCTACCCTTTGTAACCTCCAGGGATCTCTGTTCTACTCTGTTCTAATTTTAGGTCAGCTTCTTCATCATAACACAACATCCATCTGTTCCATCCATTTTTGCTTCAAATAACAGGATTTCATTCTTTTTTTTATGTGGGTCCCATCTCTTCAAGGTCCTACCACCCCTGAATATTGTATGTATATATTGAAATATTGCAATGTCAGTCACAAATATGTACAATTATTATGTGTTAATTAAAAAGAAAGAGGGCGGGTCCTAGTGGGAGACTTTATTTCAGGGCTTGCTCTTGGGAAAGGTTATAGTAGTTCTCAGGGGACCCTAGCTCTATGTCTGCTTTTCTCACCACGTGATCCCCCCTCTTACACATGCTCCTGCTATGATGCTGTCCACTGTCAGGTGATGCAGCCAGGGGACGTTGACAGAGCCCATGCTATTGATGTTTGGCCTTTCTAAACTATGAGCTAAGTAAATCTTTTGTTTATAAGTTAACCAGCTTCAGCTATTTTGTTATACTAATAAAAAGTAATATAGCAATATAGTACATTTTACATTTCATACGGAAACTAGGTCCTGGTCATATTTTCTGAGCCACTGGGACAAACCTCTGCTGATTCTAGTCCAACTTCAGGAGTTCATGGTTATAATGAACCACTAAATTCTCATTAATTTTAAGTCAGCTTGACTTGGGGAATCCTATAATTTATAATCAAAGGCACCTAACCAGTCCTAACTGTAATGAATTTCATAGCCAGATCTTCTGTTCTATGTTTAAAGTTTATTCTGAAAATGATATGAAGTGAGAAAACTTTGAGCACCTGCTATATGAAGCCCAAAACTGCATGTTTGCATAGGCATTTTCTCTTTCAGTCCCGAAGGCATGCATTGTGCCTGTAAACCTGTTTGTGTAGTTATAAAGGACTGGGGTAGGGCTGGCCAACCATATGTACCACTTACTGGCTGCATATTGCCTTGCTGCTGGGTACTATTTCTTCTGGAAATAACTCATCTCACTCCCACCCCTAATGAAGTATCTGGTTATCACCCATTGATTCTTATTTGCTTTTCTGCCAACCTGTTTTTTTTTTTTTTTTTTTTTTTTTTTTTTTTTTTCTTTGGCTCAAATGCAATTTCTCAGTGTAATTATGATTTAATTTAAAGATTTCTTGTTCTGGGGCTGGAGAGATGGCTCAGAGGTTAAGAACACTGTTGTTCTTGCAGAAGACTTGGGTTTGAATCCCAGCACCCACATGGCTGCTAACAGCTGTCCATAACTCCAGTCCCAGGGGGTCCAACAGCCCCTTCTGACCTCTGTGGGCATTGCATGACATGGGTGCACTTACCTACATGCAGGCAATACATGCATACACATAAAATAAAAATAATAAATAAAATTAAAAAAATTTCTTGTTCTAACTGTAATTAAAGGTCATTATTACTTAAAGATATATGATATCTGGAAGCAAAGGATTGGACTGGGGCTAGCACACAATATGGAATTGCAACTTGAGGAATGGCTGAAATTCTATTAGGAAAAGACAAAGGCTATGTAGGTTATTTTGAAAGAATGTTCATTGGTACTGGCAGTGCCTTATGGGATCTTGGAAGTCTGGTTGGTGAGTGGCAGTGGTTACTAGGGAAAGCTTGTCTTAAGTCATAGCTGGTCATTGAGGTTGGTTTTGAATTGGGCTTGGGAGACAGTTCCCAGAGCAGGTATTTGTGACTTGTTTCCTCTGTGTTCCCTTGACTGATTTGTTTGGGAACGACAGAGATTATGGGTGTTGTGTTGTTTTCTGAATTCCTGGGGCCATGAACTATAGCTATGGTTAAGTCTTTTTTCCTCTGGATAAAGGATGGTGTCCTCAGAGGCCTGAGGTCAACTCTGATACCATGGCTGGGTAGGTCTTTGTGGGATGACTAGGGGCTGTCCTTCTCTCTGCTGGCTCTACTGTCTTGATGTGCACAGAGCTAGTCCACCACAGGTTATTCTTTGTGTGGGGATTGTAGGTTAGTTGGGAGTCATACCAGGTGTGTGTGTGTGTGTGTGTGTGTGTGTGTGCGTGTGTGTGCAAGGTGAAATTAGTTGGGGTGGAAACTATATCTTTCACCCTAGGCCAATGACTCATTGCAAAGAAATCAGCCATGTACTGTATTCTCAACAGAAAAGCAGCACTGAAGGGCCCTCCCCCAAGAATAGGAAATTTGTTACAGCTTCCGTGTCATTTGATCCATCATCAGTTCATTTGAGAAAGTTGCAATAACAAGGCACAATTGCTAAGAATACTTTGCAATGCATTTTAAAAAGCTGTAATAGGTGAATTAGCATCTTTAGAAACTTCTTTTTGGTGTTGTTAGTGGTATGCTATGAGATAGTCCTCAGTTTCAGAGTTGGACCTTCTTGTGTTTAGATGGCCTGGGGAAGCCAGCTCTATCTCTGTGGAGAGATAGGTTGAGGTTCAGGCTGGAGCAGTGAGAGGGATGGGCTGGCTTTTTTCCCCCCTAGTAGGGGGTGGGTAGTGGAGGGATAGAATTTTAGCTGGAGGTGTTGCTGCTGAAAGGCTCTAGGAGAGTAGAGGATTTGAAAGACAGGATACTGAAGGTTAAAAAGGTTGTCCTGTCAAAGTCAAACCCACTAAAGTTGTTCAGATTTCAGGAAAAGTTCGGCAGGAAAGAGGCTTTGCCTTTTTTTTTTTTTTTTTTTTTTTTTTTTTTTTTCTTTTTTCTATCCCTAATTTGGCCTTGAACTTGGAACCTTTCTTTGCTAGCATTGCCAAATTGCAACCCTCATCAGGAAACAGGCTGGTTAGACACAGTTCCTGAAAAGAAAAAGTAATTGTCTGGGTCATGGGAATTAGCCTCTGAAAACCCTGGTGGAAAATTTAGAAATATGGAACTATTTTGTGAATATCAGACTTAAACTATGGGGGAAAGGAAAAACTAGAAGCATTTTATTAGTTATTGGAATTTTGTGAGGCAGTGAAGAATTAATCTACTATGAAGTTATAAAAAACAATTATGTTATAAAATTTAAAATATTGTTAATCTTATTTTGCTACTTTCCTTTGTGATGGTCCAAAGCACTGGGTCCCCATGTCTAAGTTTTCAGCCTTACTGCCTGTATTTTTGTTTGTTGTTTTTTGGCAGTTCGAAAGATTGAATTGCCTCACATGTGTTAAACAAGGGCCCTATTTCTGAGCTGCATCTTGGCCCCCTTTTTACTTTTTATTTTGATTCAGGGTCTCACTAAACTGCTCAGGCTGGCCTTGAGCTCACTCTGTAGCGCAAACAAGCCTTGAACTTGAGGGACTCCTGTTTCATCCTCCCAGCAGCTGGAATTACAGGCCTAGGCCACTTATCTTTTCCTGTTTTCTTTATTAGGACAGCATTAGGTCAGTCGTCTCAGTTCCCAAGGTTTGCTTACCTTCCAATCTTCTAGAAATGTCCTCTAGCAATTATCTTGTTAGTTTCTTTATTTTATTTTTAATTTTTTAATCTGTTTGTGACAGGTCTCCCTGTAGCCCCAGCTGTCCTGGAACTCACAGAGATCCACCTGCCTCTGCCTCCGGAGTGCTGGGATTAAAGGTGAGTACCATCACCACCCCTGGCTATTTTGTTAATTTCTAAAGCAGTGGCTTTAAATCTTATCACTCCCAGATACTCTGGCTCTTCACATCCTCTCCACATCTTAGAAAAGAGCTGATTGACATTATCTAAGGAACATTCCAATCAGATTGGATATCAAATTAGGTGTTATCTGTATTTTAAAACTCCAGAAAACTAAATTCTGCAACTCTTTTTTTTTTTTCCTTTTAAGACAGGGCCAGCCTGGTCTACATAGTGAGTTCCAGGCCAGCTGGGCTACTAGACCCTGTCTCAAAAAAAAGACCCCCCCCAAAAAAGAAAAAAGACAGGGGCCCCCTGTAGCCTCAGTGAGGCCTGGAACTCACTGTGTAGACCAGGCTGGCTTCCTGAGTGCTTGGGTTAAAGGTGTGCCCCACCACACCCAGCGATTCTGCAACTCTTTAGTAGCCTACTATTTGTAGACCTTTATTCTGTTATTAAATTTTTCTCTAAAACTTTCTTCAGTTAAAATGAAGATGAGGTAAACTTCACACAGAATGCTTTCAGGCACACGTGAGCAATCTACAGTTGAGCACTGTGGTTCAGAATTTTCAGCTACCTTGATGTCTTTCTTAAATGACACTGGAAGATCAGCTGTCTAAGAATATTTACTAATTTGTTACCTAATTTAGATTATTCGGGCTATTGGTATCCCTCAGATTTCTCCCCTGAGGTGGAAATGGCTCAGTAAAATTTCAATATTGATGGTGTAGCTATCACTAATCCTTTTAAATTTAGCTACAGTTCTTTTTTTAACTTCTAATACTTGCCTGTAGGTGGTTAAATCCAAGCTGGACATGATGACACATGCCTGTAATCCCAGAATTGGGGAAGCCCCAGAGGCTGGAAGATCTGGAGTTCAAGGCAAGCTCAGACTACATAAGAAAAGTCTCTTTCAGAAAACCAAGTGCTGGGCTAGAGAGATGGCTCAGTAGTTAAGATCACTGGCTGTTCTTGCAGAGGACCCAGGTTCAGTTCCCAGCATCCACATGGCAGCTAACAACTGTGGAGGTACTGTAATAAGATGGCGCTGAGCAGCTTAGGTGAAGGCGGAACCAGCTAGCCAGCTTGGCACTCAACAATAAGGAGAAGTAATACCGATTGTAGCTCAGCCAGTGAGGGATGCATGATCAACTCGTGAACACTGAGTTATGCTATGCTATGAGAAGGGCCTGCGTGCTAATACGTGACCTCTGAGCTGATTGGATGCCGGCCTCCCCGCCTATGCTATGCTTGTGGTTTTTGTCTTTAAATATTGTTCAGCCTTAATAATAAATGAGCTCCTGCTAAACAAGACCCCCTGCCTCCTTGGTGGTGCCTCGGGAACAGAGGGTTAGGATGGCAGCGCACTCCCCCTCCTTGGCGCCCATCGTGCTGTGTGCGGGGAAGGACCCCCACAAACAACCATCTGTAACTCCAGTTCCAGGGGATCTGACACCCTCTTCTGACCTCCATGGGAGTTGGACAACATAGGTACACTTACATACATGCAGCCAACACACTCACATAAAATAATAATAAATAAAATATTAAAAAAAGGAAAACCAGCCTGGCATGGTGGTACATGCCTTTAATCCCAGCACCTGGGAGGCAGAGGCAGGTGGATCTCTGTGCAGCACCCACATGGCAGCTAACAACCATCTCTAACTCCAGTTCCAGGAGAATCTGACTCCTTCTTCTGAACTTCTTGGGCATTGCACAACATAGGTGGACTTGCATACATGCAGGCCCATAATAAATAAATAAATAAATAAATAAATAAATAAATAAAAAGAAAAGAAAGAGAACCAAACTAAAGAAAAAGTCCAGTCCAGTCCAGACTAAAGGGCAGATATCGCCTCTTGATTTTCTGGGAATTTGTGCTTATAATGAGAAACATCAGGATTCTCTTCACTGATGATGAAGCTGGTCATTATGTGTGTATGTGCACATGTGTGTGCACGTGTGTGCGTGTGTGTGTGTGTGTATACGTATGTACGTTTGTGTATGTGGAGGCCAGAGGTCAGTCTCATGTATTATTCCTCAAGAGTCTTTTTGTTTTTGAGGTGGAGCTTCTTACTGGCCTGGGGCTTACCAAGTAGATGAGGCTGGCTGGCCCGTGAGCCCCAGGGATCTTCCTATCACTGTGCCCCAGTGGTCTGGGATTACAAACCGCTGCACCCAGCTTTAGGCTAGTGATTTCTGTTTTGGTTACTTTTCTGTTGCTGTGATAAAATACCATGGCCAAAAGCAACTTAAAGAAGAAAGGGTTTATTTTGGCTTACACTTTCAGAGGAAGAGAGCCCATCATGGTGGGGATGGCATGGTGTGGTGGCGGGAGCAGGAAGCTGGCTGATCATTTTTTTCATCCCACACAGGAAGCAGAGAGAGAATAGGAAATGGAGTAGGCTATAAATACTCAAAGCCCACCCCTGGTGATGTACTTCCTTCAGCAAGGCTCCACCTTCTAAAGGTTCTATAACCTCCCCAAACAGTGCAACCAGTGGGAACCAAGTGTTCCAATACATGAACCTATGAGGGATATTTCTCATTCAAGCTACAACACCTGGGGCTTGCCAAGTAGACTAGGCTGGCTGGCCAATGAGCCTCAGGGATCTTCCTGTCTCCTCCTCCCCAAGGCTCTGTGATACAAGCAGGTACCACCATACCCAACTTTAAGCTTGTAGGGTTTGTTGAGTCGTTCTTAAGAAAATGTTTCTCCAGCAAGCTCTAAGCATAGATATTTTTCCCACAGAAAATGTTCCTTAAGCTCTTCTCTGTAACCCATCCTTCAACACAAAACAAAACGTAGATGTCAGCTTCGGCTTATATAGAGCAACATCCCGGAGAAGGCCGAACACAAAGGTGTGCTAGACACAAGTGTTATAAGTTGCCACAGCAGAAAGACAGCCACAGAGAGGTGGGGCTGGAGCCAATGAGTACTGTCAGCAGAAGAGAACTTGGACTTTCCTACAGGATTTTTTTTTTCCCTATTCCAGGCACGTTGGCCAAAGCAGGCAGAAAGAGTCGGAGAAAATGTCATCACTAGCTTCCAGCATGCAGGTACATCTGTTGAGCATCCTTTGCTCTCAAGTTTCAGCTTTCCAGTCTGTAGAGTGGCCACAGCAGTGTCTGTTATTTGCTTCAAAGAGAGACATGAAGCAATCACTGGCCTTAGTTTTATTTCTCTGCGACAGCTGGCATGGTCACAGAAGACTGTGTCTACGGAATTTGAATTAGTTTCCCAACATGTCAGATACTTCATAGGGACCATTCAGATCTCTTAAATTTTATACAAAGAGAATTGTTGGACAGTTGATCTCTGTGACTACCTCGTTCATGGTTTGGGGCAAGAACAGCCTGAATCAGTGGAGACCTGGTCATCTTTGGGGCGAGATGTTGACATGCTTCCTATAAGTGTTATGAGTGGGTAGTGTGGAGCTTGGAGAGGTGGTAGAGTTGGAATTGCTTCTCAGCTGCTGTCTTGGCATGTGAGAGTTAGCAGCTGGGAACATGGAGGTCTTTCAGGAAAACCATGAGGATCCATATCCAGTGCTCTTTGTCACTTACCATGCTATTATGCAAGACCAGGAGAACACAGTCCCATTGATTCATTAAACCATATTTAGCCCTTACCCTGTGTTAGGTACTGCACTGAGGGCCAAAGTGCTGGGGGTTTGAGCCAGCGACCCCTGCGCAGTGATGATTGGGGATGAGTAAGCGCGCCATTCGCCAGCCCATGCCGCCCCCAGTACCGGGGACAGTCAGACACATCGGGGAGCCTAGTCAAACAGGGACTCATTTATTGCAGGTGTCACAGAGCTTATAAAGGCATCTGGAAATTCCCCTCCCCCTGAGGGTGTATCTTAAGGATGGTCTAGCACTGATCATGCACTCCTCAGCAGCACGGAAGTATCCTTCAGACTTTCAAAACAAATCAGGCCGCGCCCCAGCAACTTCCTCTCGGACCTCTGCAACTTCCGCTCGGACCTCTGCAAGGTAGGGCCTTTAGGTCCCCACACCAAAGTGCCTATCTCAAGAAGTTTCCAGCTAATGGTGGAAGATGTGTGTGATCCTCATGATCCAGAGTTACAGAGGTAGCAGGATGCAGACTAGGTGCCTTTGGGCACCATGGGTGAGCAACAAATCTGATGCTCAGGTTGAAGTGGACTCTAAGGATGCACAGAGAGGATGCTTTACCCTCTGAAGCAGCAGTGTAGGGGAGAGGAGACCTGTGGTATCCAAGCAGAGCCCTGCTGAGTTTGGTTCCAGCTCCTCCAACCACTGTATGACCCTGAGGCAAGTGAGTTTTGTTTTTGAACCTGTTTTTTTCATATAAAAATGAGAAAAGAATATAAAAATGCCCCTAAAACTTGTCACATGGGGTGGGGAAGATGGCTTGGTGAGTGTATTAGTCACTTTTCTGTTGCTGTGATAGAAACACTGACCAAAGCAATTTATAGAAGGATGAGTTTATTTGAGCTTACGGTTCCAGGGGAATTACAGTCTGTCTTGGTGGGGAGGCATGGCGGCAGAGGTGGCTGGAGGAGGAGCAGAAGCTAAGCTCTATGTCTTCCAGCAGGCACAGGAAACAAGAGAGTAACTGGAGATCCTGGCAAGGCCTAAGAACTCTCTAAGTCCACCCTCCAGTGACATGCTTCCTCCAGGATAGCCACACCTTCTAAAACCTCCCAAAACAGCGCCACCATCTGGGGACAAAATGTCCAAATACTTGGAGCCTATGGGGGACATTTTTATTCAAATCATCACAGTGGTTAAAGCACTGTGATCAGAACCCATGTAACAGCTGGACATAGTAGAACACATTTGTAATCCCAATGCTCCTGTGCTGAGACAGGAGAATCATTGGAAGCTCATAGGCCAGCTAGCCTGGTGTATGTGGTTGCACACAAGAGACTCTCTTTTAAACAAGGCGAAAGGTGAAGACTAACACCTGTAGTTCTCTGACTTCTACGTGTGCACTGTGGCACGTGTGTACCTATACTCACACATGAACCCCTGTACTCATGAAAACACACACACACACACACACACACACACACACACACACACACACACCCTTGGCACAGTGCTTAGCAACCAAAAGGTTTTCAATATACTAATTCATACCTTTTGATCCTTACTGTTTCCTCTTGTTTTTTACATTGTTACTAGAGACAAACTATTGTGCTAGAAAGAGTACTGGAATCCCTAAGTGAAGAGTCTGACTCTGCCACCCACCTGTGGTGTGATGCTGGGAGTGGAGATGTCTGTGGACCTTCTATGGGATCCGAGATAGGAGAAATCTGAGCTGAGTTGTTTCTGCTTATTGGTTACTTCTGAGTAATGCTGTTGCAAGCATTCCTGTGTCAGTCTGTGTGGACCTCTGCTTACAATTCTCTCTGTCGGGGGTATATTAGGAGTAGAATTACTGGGTCATATGGTAACTCTGTGTTTAATTGTTTGAGCTACCAGACTGTTTTCCAAAGTTGGCTGCATCATTTTATGATCTCCCCAACAATAAGGATTCGGATTCCTCCACTTCCTCACCAACACTTATTATTGTCCATCCTTTTTACTTTAACCATCTCTGTGGCATGAAGTGGTATCTCCCTGTGGTTTAGGTTTGCTTTCCCTCATGACGAATGAGGCTGAGCATCTTTTGATGTGCTCATTGGCTCTGTATAGTCTCTGGAGAAATGTTGATTCAAGTCTGTTGCCCCCTTTTTTGTGTGCGTGTGTGTGGTTGTGTGTGTCTATGCATGCAGGTACATGTGTATGTGTGGGTGCACGTGTGCATTTGTGTATGTGTGTATGGAGGCCAGAGGACAATCTCAAGTGTCATTCCTTGAGTGTCATCCACTTCCTTTTTTGAGGTAGGGTTTCTCATTAGCCTGGAATGTCCAGTGACCCCCTCAGGGAGCTGCCTGGCTCTGCTTCCCTAGAGCTGGGACTACAGCATGTCACCATGCCTGGCTTTTTAAATGTGGCTTCTAGTGATTGAACAGAAGTCTTAATGCTTGCAAGGCAAACACTTTACCAACTGCACTATCCCCCAGCCCCTTCTGCCCATTTTAAGGTCTATGACTTTCAGTATTTGCTTTTTGGGATTGGCTGTTATTCTCTAAAGCTGAATGTCAGATCTCACTCTTCAGACTGATGCATATGGTATTGATATGCAGGTCCCAATAGCAGTGGTCTGAGGACCATTAGAAGTCAGCCTAGGCCAATGTGATTGTGTCAACCAGAACAGGTTATTTCCTGCTAAAGTAATAACAATCCCAGCATCTCAGTGGTTTTGCGCATTCAGCTTTATTGGTTTGTCTTATGAACTTTATGATCCCGGGCTGTTTCAATCCTATGGCTGGTCTGCTTTCCATGAGGACAATAGCTAGACAGTTGTTTAGGGGCTTTTTATTGCCCCAGTCCTTGGCAAGACCTGGTCACCTGGCTCATGCAAGAGAGGAAGATCCTGAAAGTATAGTTTTCCATGTCCAGTCATAGACACTCTGATTTTAGTAAGTACCAGTGACCAACTCTCATTCTATGCAGGAGTCATTTGTGATAGCCTCATGAGCATGAGCAAGGGAGAATGACTTCCATGTGATACTCTAATGCTATTGGAAAACAGCTGACCTAATGAAACTACAAAACTTCACTTGGAGATGCTTAGATAACTCTGGAGTGTCTGCATCTAATCTGACCAAGTAGGTTCAGTAAACCTTTGGGTGAGCTGTGACCTATCTTTCCCTCCCTCCCTCCCT
>NW_008355790.1:1071627-1088835 GCF_000622305.1 Nannospalax galili
ATGTGTATGAGTGCTATGCCTGCATGTGTGTAAGTGCACAAGTGTTGGGCAGTGCCTATGGAGGCCAGAAGAGGGCATTAGATCCCCTAGAACTGGAGTTACAGATGGTTGTGAGCCACCATGTGGGTGCTGGGAACTGAACCTGGGTCCTCTGAAAGAGCAGCCAGTGCTCTTAACTGTAGCCCCAGCTGGCCTGGAACTTACTATGTAGACCAGGCTGGCCTTGATCTCACAGAGGTTTGCCTGCCTCTGCCTTCTGAGTGCTGGGATTAAAGACATGTGCCACTACACCCAGCTTTCTTTTTAAATTGTAGTAAAATATATAATATTTATCATTTTGTTCATTCATAAATTTGCAGTTCAGTTACCATCCATCACTGCACCTATACCAAACCCTTTTCATGATCCCCAGCATGAAATTATGCATTTGTTAACTGGTAGCTCCCTCTCCCCAGCCCCTGGTATGCTCTGTTCCTCTTTTTCTTCTTATACATTTGCTTATTTTGGTCCTTTGTACGAGTAGAATCATGCAATCTTTGTCTTTCTGTATCTGGCATATCTCATTAAGAATAACGTCTTCAGGGTATATTTATGTTGTAGCCTAGCTTAATAACACTCCACTGCATGAGTATACCACGTTCTGTCTGTTGATGGTTGCTCAAGTTATTTCTACCTGTTGGCTATTGTGAATTAGTGCTGTCATAGAATTACTATATAAATATCTGTTCAGTGTCAGTCATTTAAAAAATTTATTTTAAATTCTGAGATGAATAGTCACTCTAGGTCACAGGAAAGTAAGTTAAAATAGATAACTTCATGTTTAGATACAACTTTTACAATTAAAAACATTAAATTTTATGTCTTTTTAAAAACATTTTATGATCATTAAAGTTATTTAAAATGTTTTTAATGAATGAAAGGATAAATTTGTGGGTGTGTGATAACTTATTTCACTCCTTCTGTAGGTCATTTTGAGATTTATTATGCTATTATACGTCTTTATTGATAAATCTGTTACTAGAGCTGAAGTTATTGCATCATAGATGTGAGCAATTCAGCGTGCTTGTCACGAATGGGCAGATTATTTCATCAGAGTTCTCTCACAGCTGAGGCAATATGAGAGACCCGCATGACCATTCTCTCAACATTGTGTCCCAAGTTTCATAGGTTTGAGCCCCCGTCGATGCTGCCCTCACTGTGAACAGAGACTGTGGAATGATCATGGGTGGGGGACCTGGGGACTCGTGGACCACGGTGGCTTCCACCTCCAGCCCTTTCTTCTGCTTCCATCTACTTCTCACGAGTTATACATGCTCATTCCTAGGCTATTCAAGTCCTTGGAGAAACTTTCACTTTGGAGACAAAAGCAGGTGAGCATTTTCTGAGAAACACTTAAGAATCACTTATTAAACCAGTCATGGTTTTCCAAAGAGTTAGAACCAAAGATGCATGCCCTGCCCCCTTCTTCTTACACAGATGAACACACAGATGCACACACATATAGACACAGAGGTACAGACCCAGACACATACACACACACATACACATACAGACACACATACACATACACACAAAATACACATAAACACACAGAAACATGCACGCACATAGATTACACACATACATACATATATACATAGGCATATACACATGCATACAGAGATGCATACATATTCATGCACATGTAGACATACATACAGACACACACAGACATACACACACCTCACACACATACATATACCCACACAGACACACATACAGACAAGGTAGCACATACAATTAACCATCACACAAATCTAAACAATTTCAGTACTCTTGACCTTAATATTCTCCTACATGAGTGCCAAGAGTTGAAAAATCTGCAAGTCATTTTTTTCATGGAAGCCACTAGAGGGCACCATGACCACGTGAAATGGCGCCTTTGATGTTCTTTTAGAATAAATATTGTCGGCAGGAAATCTGAGATGTCTTCAAGTCTCTAATTTTGCCCTTCTGAAACTTGTCACTGGAGGTAGGGCTATACTACGGGGCTACGGAGTAAAGTCATGTCAGAGTTAGACCTGTAACCTTTTGACCTCAGCTTGATGTTCTTTCCATTATGTTACTGATGCAGTGAAAATAATTTGCAATGTTCAGATTGTTTGTTACAAGCTACATCTGACAAAGTGGCATCCACTTATTGAACAAAGCATGTGAGTGTAGAGTCTGTAGAACTTTCCAGTAGGAAAGTTACAGACTGCTAACGTTTCAGGATACCCAGCTTTTGTTGGTATTGTGTCCATAATTTTGCTGAACATGCTAAGAATTTTGTTTGGGGATGCTTGTAACACATAAAGACTGGGCATACAAAGACCCCTTTTTCATGGTGTGTGTTGGTTGGGGGCCAGTGGGGTTACTAGGGGAAAGGGGATGCCCCCCAAGAAAGTATATAATTTTTCTCTGCTTTGTTCGAAAAATGAATTAGTTATCATTTCATTAAGAAATGAAATCGATGACTTGGAATGTTCTGAAACCTTATCAGTACAAAGGTATAGAAAGTGCTTTTTTGGGGAAAATGCATGGATGATTTAAAGTAAAAATTCCTAGTTAATTTAGAAAATTCTATGTTTTGTTTCAAATATATTTTCTTTCTCCAATCCTCTGAATCTGGAGCACCCATTCTTTTGGCTAGTGAACCCTTCTTTAGGTGACTGGCTTGGTAGTAGTCTGTCCACTAGGGGGCAAGCAAACAGAAGCAGAGTTGCACTGACAACTTTCCTGAAAACGTGGATCCTCCTTACCAGTGGGACAGCAAGTAGAAGGTTTACGTGTTAATGAGGCTGTGAGTAACTGTGTGTGTGTTTATTTGCATTATGTTGTCTGTATGAAATTGCCATGTTTTGTCCCTTGCCTCTTAGAATTTCATTAAAAATGGTTGAAACGTACGTAGCTGTGTCAATGAAAATTTTAATGTGATAGGTCTACCTAATACGCATAGTCCAAACTTACCCGACCCTCTCCTCCATTCCTTGAGATTTGGTTTGACTTACCTGGTCACAAGTAAATGCTAAGGAATGTGATTAGTATGTTCTGAGAGATGTTGCATACTGTGGATTTGTGCGAGAATCTTTTCAAAATAATACAGGTGTTGCGCATCCCTCACCCAAAATGCTTGGGACTAGAAGTGTTTTTGATTTTGGATATTTTTGGAGTTTTGAATACTTGAATAAACATAATGAGATATGTTGGGGATGGAACCCAAGTCAAAACATGAAATTCATTTGTGTTTCATATACTTACATAGCCTGCGGGTGATCTTATACAACATTTTCAGTGTAATATCTCATTTGAGGTCAGGTGTGGAATTTTAGACTTGTGGCATCATGTTTGTGCTCAGAAAGTTTGGGTTTTGGAGCATTTTGGGTTTTGGATTTTGGAATCAGGAACATTCAACCTGTATTATTAAGTGATCAGGAACCTCTGTGGTATGCTGGCCTCTTCCTTGCCTCTTGTGTCCAGCCTGCTTCTGATTTTAAAATGAAGTTCATTTGTCAGTTGCCTTGCTCAGTATCGTACTGAGAACAACTTTTTAGGATGTACGTAAAGTTTAGAAAATGGGGCAAGAAAAACAAAGAACCACTTAAGGCACTCTGAAATAAGTACCATGTGGCTGTGGAGAATAGCTCATTTTAAAGTAGTCATCAGTGGAAGGACAGTGAAAATGAGCGCAGAGGTGACTGTGCATTAGTTAAGATATTGAAAAGTAGTGGGTAAGATAAACACCCTGTTGTGAGGATTTTATTTTCCTGTGGAGCCATAAAATTTCAGAGTCATTTATGTGGGAAAAATGAATCCTGCCTTTGCCTTCAGCTTGCCAGTGTGTGCCACTTATGTAATTAATTTCCTTATGTAATCCCTGGTAGAAAAGTTAGATGGCTAATGAAGCCACTTGATCCTTTCATGCTCATTACAGCACACATTCATTAAACTCCAGTGCGCAGGTAATTCCTCACTTCCCTAGCACTTCTTACGACCTTTATTGACTTGAGTCTTTAGGAACCTGGTCTTGTTATTGGCTGCCTCAGGCAGGAACTGTGCAAAACCTAGTCTGGGTGAACATGTACAAGAACTGCCCGGCCTGTATCAGTTTACTAGTTCCATGTAACATGACGGAACTAATATTTCAGATGCTTTGAGTGGAATATAGCAGACTATTGTTTTACTGAAAAAGCAACAGAAGTCCCAGCTTTCCAGTCAAGTCCTATCAATTTCCCTTTAATTACCTCCGGAAGTACCTGTTAATGACTCATTAGTTGTAAAAATAAATTATAGGTACTCGGCAGCTCTGTTTGTAGTTTCTTTCAAGTTTTTGATTTGGCTACCACCAGGCTAAGAGGTGTGTGGCAGTAATATGGGACTGCGAATCAGATTGCTTGTAATTTTATGGATTTAATAAAGTGACAGCAGGACCACGTGCAAATAGGGTTAAGCTGACATGGAAGAGAGCACTGATGCTCAGCAAACAGGACTGGTTGGTTCTCAGTTCTGTTTAGTGTGATTGTGGATGCATAATATTTCCTTTTCAGACGTGGTCTTTCTTGAGGTTGTGTTCACCTCTCATAGATGAAATGGGTCACAGTGCGTTTAAGACTTTTTAGGGGTTTTAGGGTTTGGAAGCTTAGGAAAGAAGAGTTATTTATTTTTTTTCAAATAAAATTTCATGTGGTATCTTACCATATGAGGTTAAGAACAAAACAACAACAGTATTTGGGAGCTCTTATAATCCCTAAAAGATTTTAGGGTTACCGCTTCAGAGGGGGAATGTTAGAGTAGCAAAAAGCCCCATTAAAAAAAAGAAAGGAAGGAAGGAAGGAAGAAAAGAAAGAAAGAAAGAACAAACGAACGAACATGAAGCTGTCAGAAGAAAGTGATGGGGAGATATGGGAGGTGTTGGAGGGGAGGGAGTGGGCATGGATTTGATCAAAACACTTTAAATGCATATATGAAATTCTCAATAAAGTTTTTTTAAAAGTTAAAAAAATTCAAAAAATTCAAACACACACACACACACACACACACACACACACACACAACACACACTAAAAACAGGACAACTTTTTTAGGGAGGAGGGATAAGAATTCCAGAACCTTCTGTCTCCCAAAGCTACATCAGCTTGACCCATGGGACTCCTCAGAACTCAGGATGAAAAACATTAAAATGGTAGATTAAATTGTTTCTGTATTTATGAACTAAACTTTCCACTTAAAAAATACTTTATTATTTTTATTTTATGTGTGTGAGTATATTGTCTGCATGTATGTGAGTGCACCTGTGTCGTGCAATGCCTGCGGAGAACAGAAGAGATTCCCTTGGAACTGGAGTTAAGAACGGTTCATAGCAGCCATGTGTGTGCTGGGAATTGAACCCAGGTCCTCTGCAAGAGAAGTCAGTGCTCTCAACTGCTGAGCCATCTCTCCAGCCCCCAACTTTCCACTTTTATACTTGTTCAGTCACATCTGTATACAAATCTTCATTAGAACTGAATTATAGACCAGGGATTGACAAGGGGTCAGACAATCTGAGACACAACTGCCCAGCTCTGCCGTGTGGAGTGGGGATGGAACTGAACAAGCTTCACTACTTTAATAAAATTCTGTGGATTCCCTGTCATTTTCCATGGGATGAAATACTGTTTTGACTTTTCCCCAGTTGTTTAAAAATGAGCTGGGTTTGGTCTGTGAGCCACATTTAGTTACTCTATAGGAATTACTTTTATGAATAAAGGGCCCTATGTTTTGCTGACTTTCAAATTCAGGCTTTTGTAGTTTATTTCAGCTTCTCTGACAAGCTCTTTCCTTTCTTGAGAATTTTCTGAGACTACTAAATATGTCTGCTTTGTGTCACAGTGACTGCTAATCTCTGACACAAATGTTCCCAGAGGTAAATTGTGTTATGAGACAGTAAAATACAGCCTAGCTGGGAAGCCATTGACCTAGGTACAAACTGGCCAAACTAAGTGTGTAAAATCACAAAGCTATTTATTGGCTATTTGATAAAATACCTGAAAGAAGCAACTTAAGGGAGGAAGAATGTATTCTAGCTTGAGGTTTAAGGGGATACAGTTCATCATGACGAAGATGACATGGTGTCAGGAGCAGCTTGGGGCTATGGCAGCAGGAGGCTTGTTATATTCATAGGTAGTGAGAAAGTAGGGAGAGGCTGGACTGGAAGCAGGGCCAGGCTACAACACTGTCCCAAGTGATGTATTTCTGCCAGCCAAGCTTCACCTCTAAAAGAGTCCATAGCCTCCCCAAACAGTGCCACCAGCTGTGAAAAAAGTGTTCAAAACTATGTAAGTCTGAGGGGGACATTTTACATTCAAACCATGACAACTATTATTTCAGATTGAATATTTGCCAGTGCCTTATGCTTCCCAGTAGATACGTTTTAAGGAATGTCAAACCCAAGCTAAGGAAATGTGGACTTTGTGTGTGTGTGTGTGTGTGTGTGTGTGTGTGTGTGTGTTTGAGACAGGGCCTCCCTGTAGCCCCAGCTGTCCTGGAACTCACTATGCAGACCAGGCTGGCCTTGAACTCACAAACATCTGCCTACTTCTGCCTCCCAAGTGCTGGGATTAAAGGCGTGCGCCACCACGCCCGGCTGGGACTTTTATTTTAATTTTCGAGAGTTTCATACATGAGTATTGTCTTTGCATTATTTTCATCCCTCCCATTCTCCCATTAACTCCTCCCATATCTACCCCCCATTCCCTCTCAATTTCTTGTTCAAGTGTTATTGTTATATTTACATACATACATGTATAAATATGTATTTGTTTATATATTAAATATATATTTATAAATGTATGCATGTAATGCACTGAGTCTGTTTAGACTGATGCCAGTCTATTTAGTCTATTTAAGTTATCTGATGCCAAGTGGACAGCCCAAAATACAGGTACACATGAGTACCTGTATTTTGGGCTGTCCACTACACATGAGTACCTGTATTTTGGGCTATCCACTTGGCATCAGATAACTTCTCAGGGAGCTAATCCCTGGAGGAAACTCAGCATCCCGAGTTTTCTCCCTCCCTCAGCATCCACTGATTGTCTGTAGCTCTTCATCTTAAGATGGGCCCCCATGACATCCCTCCAGCTCCTGTCCACCTTGGTATGTCAACTGGTTTTGTCATTATTCAGATTTTGTTAGACTACCATACTGTGGACATTTCATGGGTGCAGCTCCCCTATCATGTCCAGAATGTATTAAGGTATACATTCTTTCTGCCCCATCTTCCTTGATGTTCTTAAATGCAGAGACTGAATTGTAGATGTATCACTTAAAGAAATGTTTGACCTACTCACTTATGCCTCAGTGAGAATTGAAAAAGAGTCAGAAACTAAGGCGCTAGAGTTGAAACGTGCTTCAGAAGTAAGCACAACAAACACGGAGTCCTGCCCACTGCATGTGTGTCTCTGGCCTCCCATCCTTTGCCTCTGCTCTCCCCTGCAGTTCCTGGAGTAGTCTGTCCTTTGTTTAGAGTTGTGGGAAAGAGTGGAAGACAGAGGAGACTGTATGTGGATTATCTGTTTTCCTTCACCTTTTCCCTGTCTTTCAAATGCTACTTCAGGAAAAGAGGAGTTTAGGGACAGGCCAAGCATCAAGTGCAGTGTCCTTGGTGATACTGAGGCAAGGAAGTTCCCAAATGAAGCACAGCTCTGTGCTTTCCTCAGGGAATTGTCCTCCTGAGCCAGGACAGATGGAGCTAAGCTAAGGAGATGGGGTGGATGTTGATTAGAAGTCTTGGAATTTAAAGTGGAAGCAAGGGACAGATTGAAGCCACTGTAGGCTCTTTGGCATGGAGTGGTATGAGAAAATAGATCAGGAAGTATTCTTTAAAAAATTATTTATTTTTTATGTGTCCAGTGTTTTGCTTGCATGTATGTAAGTTTACCCATGTGTGCAATACTCGTGGAGGCCAAAGGAGGGCATCAGAGCCCCCTGGAACTGGTTATTAGCCACCACGTGGGTGTCAGGAACTGAACCTGAGTCCTCTGCAAGAGCAGCCAGTGCTCTTAACTGCTGAGCCATCTCTCCAGCCTAGAAAGTATATTCTGATTGCCTTTTGAAGATAGGTAACAAAAGCAGGAGGCAATTTTCATGACCCGGATCTGCCTTAAGAAAGTTTTCACAGTGTTAGAGAGGGAGTGAATGGGCCAGAGGAACTTAAGGGATAATAGGGAAAATCTGATGACAGGAGAAGAGGAAGCAAGAGGAGCTTCCCTGGAGTGCTGCCAAGGCTTCCTCTATTCTGGGTGAAGAAGCTGGACCTTCTAGAAGGGTCTTTGTCTATGAAGTCAGGAGCACAATGTCCCTACCACTGCTTCCACACATTAAGACAGGCATTTATTCGTTCATGCATCATCTGAAGCTGGAAGACACACCCTAAATGTGGGTGTTACCTTCTGATGGCAGCCTGTATAAAAGGCCATGGCAGAGGAGAGTGCTGCTGCTTTTTGCTGCTTGCCTTCTCTCTCACTGGTGCGTTCATCTTGCTGCTGTAGACTGAAGACAAGCCGATCTTTTGGAATTTGTCAGACCCTCAGCACTAGATTGGGACTACTGAGACATCCAGCCTCATGGACTGAGTGACTACTGGATTCTCAGCCTCCCCAGTGTGGTGCAGTCATTGTTGGACTACTCAGACTCTACCCTGTGAGCTAATCTGATAAATCCATATGTGTGTGTGTGTGTGTGTGTGTGTGTGTGTGTGTGTGTGTGTATGTATGTATGTATGTGGGTATTCATTCATTCTACTGGTTCTGTTTCTTTAGAGAACCTTGACTAATACAGGCTGCCATACAGAAATGCCATAGCCTGGGTAAAACCACCTAGTCCAACTTAAACAACAGAAACTTGTCTCTTGCAGTTCTGGAAGATGGGAAGTGGAGATCCATTCTTCATGAAGATCCCTCAAGGAGGTCACCCTCTCACCGTGCCCTCTCCTAGTAGAAATGAAAGTGCTCTACTTTCTCTTTCCCTTCATGTGAGGACATCAATTCCAGCATGAGGACCCTACCTCATGGTCTCATCTAGTCACCTCCTAAAGGCCCCACCTCCAACACCACACCTTGGGGGAGACATAAAGTTTCAGTGTGAGTTTTTTTGGGGGGCATGGATAGTTAGTGGCAACACTCATTTCTTTATTTTCATTCTCATAGGGGCACATGTGGAATGAATACACTCAGAGGGTTGTTGGAGCCTGGCATTTGCTCTTGCCAAGGCTTTATACTATTTATCAACAAAGTCACATCTCAACTTATCTGTCTCTGAGCTGAGCAGTAGGAGTTTGTTTGTGACAGGCTCTTGGTATGTGGCCTAGATTAGCCATGAACTCTCAGTCCTCTTGCCTCAACCTCCTGAGTGCTGAGAGTACAGATATGTACCACCACACCTGGCTGAGCAGTAGCTTCAACATCCCTCAGCTCTCACCAGCAGAGCTTCCTCAGACAACAGAGTACAATACACACAGAAGGCTGCAACTGGGCACGTTTTAGAGAATAAGAGACTGTAGCATGAATGTCCCTGGATAGGACTTCTATTTTAAACCTCACCCACTTATGGCTCAGAGACAGTTGTGGAAGAGGGAGCAGAAAGATTGTAAGAGCCAGGGTAGGTGCATAAACATAAGGAAACAGAGACTTTCAGGCCCCTGGGAACTTGCTCATATGAACTTGAATCAATGGTGACAGCATGCACAAGACCCATGCTGACTCAATCACACAAAATTCCAGCATAGAAATGGAGAAATGGGCAGCAGGCCCCAACCTTAGCTGAGGAACTATTGGCAACTGATTACCGCTGGGTGAGGGAGAGTAGAACTTCTTTGAGGGAGTGACTCTAGATAGGCTGACTAGACTCCAGTGGATGAACTTGCACCAAGGGACATCTGAGTGACTCTAGATAGGCAGACTAGACTCCAGTGGATGAACTTGCGCCAAGGGACATCTGAGTACAAATGCTTGACCAGATAGGCTTTACCATATATGACAGAATGCATAAAATCTGGTGTGGGGGGGTACTCAGAGGGTTATGGATGGGGGAAGAGGTCTAAATTTGATTATGATCTATTATATCAAATGCACAAAAACTCAATAAAAATACACATTAAAAATATGAAGGAGTTGTGGGAAAAAGGGTTTCAGTGGGAGAGAGAAGGGAACGAAAAAGGATAAGGTACATGTGAAAATAGCCAAAATTCACTATATACATGTATGAATTTGTCAAATAAATAAATGCAGAAACACACAACATATTTATTTACTTATTTATTAATTTATGTGTATGAGTGTTTTGCCTACATGTGTATAAGTGCACCTGTGTGTGCAATGCTCACAGAGACCAGAAGAGGGCATTGGATCTTCTGGAAGTGGAGTTACAGATGGTTCTTAGCTGCCATGTGGGTTCTGGTAGCTAAACCTGGGCCCTCTGCAAGAGCAGCGAGTGCTCTTAACCACTGAACCAGCTCTCTAGTCCCCTGAGTAGTAGCTTTTAAAGAGAGAAAGGGAGCTGAAAGGAAGGTGACCCAGAAGAGGAAGAGGAAAAATTTCTATGTTAGATGTGTGTCCTGGAATGTACTTGTTTGGTCAATAAATACCCATGGAGAGAATTTTGCAATTTATGTCATCTGCTCCAGACATCCTGTATCACCTCAAAAACAAGCAATATTCCCATGGTGATATTGCCTGTTGACAGCTGTGTAACTCTGTGTGTGTGTGTGTGTGTGTGTGTGTGTGTGTGTGTGTGTAACTGCTTTGCTATTTGCTTCATAAAACAACCTGCCACATCATTACACCATGGCTATTTTGGTGTGACTTCCACTTTAGAGATCAAGACCAGAAGTGTGAGGAATTGGGGGACCTGGGCCAAGTCATACCATAACTTAGTGACAGCGGAGATGGAGTCCAGGCCTGTTGCTGAAGGACTGAAGTCCTGTGTAACCATCACACCACGCTCTTTCCTACAGCCTCCTGGGTGGTGAAAAGCGCTTGTCTAAACTTATCTCTGAGGCGAGATAACAGGTTTCCGGTTTCAGCTTCTGCATCCTGCCGGGGCTGTCATATGTGACCTTCTTGTATTTTTGTGTCTCACTTTGAATGTTTTAGAAAGAGAGAGAGAATGCATTCTTTTTTCTTTTTCTAGGGACATGTCACCTTTCTGTCTGAATCCTCTAGGATGTTA
This sequence comes from Nannospalax galili, assembly GCF_000622305.1. Taxonomy (NCBI): domain Eukaryota; kingdom Metazoa; phylum Chordata; class Mammalia; order Rodentia; family Spalacidae; genus Nannospalax; species Nannospalax galili. The sequence goes on from NW_008355790.1 coordinate 1,082,851, forward strand.
GGGACAAGCTTATATTGATTAGGAAATTAAAACCAATTCTTTAATGTGTTGAGTAACACATCTAACATGTATATTTTGCTTCTATGAAACGCAATTTGAAACACCAACTTGTGCAAGACAGTGAAAATGAAATTGACTGATTAGGCAAACAGTAATAACAAAGCAAAAATGAGCTTAGTTATTCTCTAATGGTACTAAATGTGCCAGAGAAGTATTTGTGGTTTTCTCCTAAGAACAGACTTCAGGAATCTCTCCCAGCTACGAAGTAGAGTTACACGTTATATGTCATATTTCTTAGTTGTATTTGGAGTTTGGGCATTGCACTTGTAGAATGACTTCCTTCTGGCTGGTGTTTATCTCCAGGTGAGAAGACTTTGGTATGAGCCTTGGATGCGGGGCTCCTGTAGTTTGTTAGGAAAGGCAGAGCAAAGCCAGGTGCCTCTTTGTCTTTGGGAGCTGTGAGGCCAGGCTAAATGCAGCAGTCCGTTTTCTTGGAGGATCCAGATCCATACAAAAGGTGGATGTGAGTCTACAAGAGTGGCTGAACATTTCTGAAAGGAGGAACCTGGGGGGCAGCCCATGTTCTGGTCCCCACTCTCAGATTTGCATCTCAGGCGTGTCTCTCTCACTGCCATGTGTGAATGGAGGAAGAGAGACTCCACAAAGTTCAAGCACGGGGAGATCAGCTTACACATTTTCTAGTTCTGGTGTAGATTCAGTGCTTAATAAAAGGTAGCTCACTTTCCCCTTCCTTCCCATCGTCTCTCTTTATTAAATTACAAGATAAAGTGACACTTGAGGACCAAGGGGACCAAAGTCCTCAGAACTAGCCAGTAGGGCAGGAGTGTGTGGCCTGGGCCTGAGATAGCTCCCCCACAGCTGCCCATTCCTGCCTTCTAAGAAGGGCTGGATTTGTGTTGGACTAAGGAAGCTGTGTGGGTCATAGGAACAGCTGCCTTTATCTGAATGTTGACCTCCCTGTCCTTCACTGTGAAAACATGGCACTGGAATATGTACCAGTGACATACTAGACACTTGTACCAACTTATAGGTGGAGGAAAAGTTACCGTTGATTACAGTCACTTACTTAATAGTGTATCTTCTCCTGTAAGCTCTGTGAGGATAAGGGCTATGTTAACTTCATTGATTTGCATACAGCCTGCACACATATTTTGTGTAGTTTACATCATCTCTAGATTACTTAGAGCACCGACTGCAGTGTAAATAATTGTTACACTATGTTCTGTAGGAAATAATGGCAAGAAAAAAGTCTGTGCATGAATGCAGACACATCTTTGATTATTTTTATTCCTTGGATGCTTATGTCTACAGATACAGAATCTGAGTATAATGTGGGATAACTGTACACATACACACAAACATACACACATACACACACACACACACACCCCACAAACACCCACATCAAGATGTAGATGATAGAAATATAGAAAATTCTTAGCTTTTCCTTATGTATTTCAGTTCCCCATAGGCTCATTTTAGACGGGATGTCTGTATTATACATTCTCATTTTCACATTTTCTAAGTCGCTTATGGATACAGCACTATGCTTCATACCAATAGGGATGGCCACAAAAAAGAAGATATACTCTGCCCTCAAAGGGCCTCCAGATTTAGTTGGTAAGATAGGATTAATAGGAAATAATACAGTAACAAATTGCTTACCAAAATTAGTATTGTGGATGCCATTTTTATATTTTTAGAAACAGTACCCTTTCTTTAAAATATTCTTAGTACCTAATGCATAAAATAAGCAAAGGAACATTTTGGTTGAAGCTGGACCAAGTGTCCATGACCATCTAGGTAGGATATTATGGAGTCCCCTGGGAAGTTTCTGGAAGGTCAACAGGGATAGGTTACTCTGAGTGGAGACACTAGGGAGGACTCCTCTATTCCAGGGATGGGTAAGGTATGGGTAGAGGGAGCAGGGTGGCCTCCCACCTCTACGCACCTGGTACAGAGCTATGACGAAAAGGGAGGGATCTGGAGTCTGCTTCAGGGACAGAGAGACAGCTCTGGATATGTGTCCTGATGGGTGGTGTGAGGTTCCCAGTACACGTGAAGCAGGAGGGTACTGAGGATGGAGGAGCTGCTCTGGGCAAGGTGGTGCCCACACAGGAACGGTCTCCTTGGAGAGGTGCTGTGCATGGATGAAGGGTCTCTGGCTTTTCTCATGAACTGCATTTCATTTACTCCAAACCAAGAGTTAAAAAAGATTTTTTTAAGAGTTAAAAATTTTTTAACTTTATCTGTATGACTGTTTGCCTACATGTGTGTGTGTACTTATGTCATGCAATGCTCAAGGAGGCCAGAAGAGGGCATCGGATACCCTGGAACTGGAGTTACAAATGATTGTTAGCCACAATGTAGGTGTTGCAAATTGAGCTCGAGTCCTCTGCAAAATCAGCCAGTGCCTTTAAACACTGAGCCATCTCTCTAGTGCCCAAACCAAGAGTTTTGAGCTCCTTTTCTTTAAATGGTCAATCAACCTTGGAAACTACCTGAAGGGAAGGGAGGGCAAGTTAGTTACATTTCAAGCCTACTGGGATCAGGGGCCCAGGATCTATGTAATGCTAAGGGGGCAGGATTTCCTTGAGCCATTGGAAGGCCCTGGACTCTGAACAGATGTCTTAGGAATGGTTAAAGTGGTAGGCAAAGAATGCGTGCAGAGAAGTACAAGAGAGGCATTTAAATCTGTGCATCTAATATCACCAGCCTTGGAGCACAAGTTAAAACTGTAAACAGGGAGGCCTATGAAAATTTCACATGCACTGAGCTGATTTCTACCAGCACCAAGCGTGAACACTATTGTTCAGCATTCACTCCCATAGGTGAGTAGACTGTCATTAAGTGCAGATAAGTGACAATTTACCAAATGGACCCTACTACTTAGGAGAATTGTGCTGTTTAAAGTCTCTTCTCTCAGGTAGGTGAGCTGCCCCACCCTGACTAAAATGTGCTCCAGCTGGGGCTAAGAAGGAGCCTTGGAGCAAAGAGGCTTAAATTTAGAAAGGAATCATGAAAAATAGTTGTTTTTGTTGTCACAGTAAAATTGTAATGCTTCTATTCACAAATATTTTACTGCTCATGATTTAGTTCTGCAAAATCAACAAATAAGTAGGCATTGGGGTATACTTTTGGAATCTCAATACTTGGGAAGTGGAGGCAGGAAAACAGCAAGTTCCAGGCTAGCCTAGTCTACAGAGGCCCCCATCTCAAACAAGAACAACAATAACAGCAGCGACAAATAAAACCAGCAAAACTAAAATCAGCTGGGCATGGTACATGCCATTAGTCCCAGTACTTTGGAGGTAGAGGCGGACAGATCTCTGAGAGCGAGGCCAGCCTGGTCTACATAGCGAGTTCCAGGCTAGCCAGAGCTTCATGGTGTGACCCTGTCTCAAAAAAAAAAAAAAAAAAAAAAAAAAAAAAAACCAAAACCAAAAAAAACACAACAAAAGAAAACAACAACAAAAGAACTGCAAAACAAAACCCCTAAAATAAACAAACCAGTAGCAAGGTTTATTAAGTGGATGGATGCCAGGTATTATACCTAAGAATACAACAGTGATCAGAATTGCAAAATTTCTCCCTCCTCCCCCAAAATTCACCCCCCCCAGTTTCACTGATAAGATATTATCTTAAGGACTTGGGAGATAATTCAGTGTAGAGGTTTAGTTTAGCATGTTAAAGGCTCTGGGTGTTTGGACCCCATCACCACATAAACAAACAAAAAATCTAAAAGAGAGAATGAGAAATGACTCAGTGGTTAAGAGCACTGGCTCCTCCTGTAGAGGACTAGGGTTCAATTCCCAGCACCCACATGGCAGATAACAACTGTGTGTAACTCCAGTTCAGGGAATCTGACACACTCTTCTGACCTCCATGGGCACTGTACAACACGGATGCACTTACATACATGCAGGCAATACACTCATACACTTAAAGAAAAAAAGAACCCTAAAAGAACCAACAATCAGATAAACAATAACAAAAAACTAGCTTCAGAAAGCATAAACAACTCATTCAGTTGCTACTGAGCTAGATTTTCAGGTATATAAAATCTGGGGAAGGTAATCATTTTAAGAAAAAACGACCTAAAAGTGAATTCTAACCCAACTCATCATTGCTTACTTTTTAGAATTTTGCAGTCAAAGCCAAGCATATCAATCTTCAAAACGTCTAAGTGTACTGTAAAAATGTGTAAGCCATAAACTAGAATGGTCCTAGGATGCATTAGTTACTTTTTTGTTGCTATGATAAAATACCATGAGCAAAAGTGACTTATGGAAGAAAGAGTTTATTTTGGTTTATGGTTCTAGAGGGATAAGAGTCCATCCTGGTGGGGAGGCGTGGCAGCAAGTGGCAGACATGTGGCAGGAGTCGAGAACGCATATCTTCTATGGCAAACAGGAAGGCTATGAACTCTCAAAGCTGGCCCCTCAATGAAATGTGTCCTCCAGGAAGGCTGCACCTCCTAAAAGTTTCATGACCTCCCCCAAACAGTGCCACCAGCTGGGGACAAAATGTTCAAATACTTGAGCCTATTGGAGACATTTCTCATTCAAATTGCCACACAGGTCTCCATCATTTGGAATATATAATCTGTGACCATTTTGGCCATTTATTTTTTGATATTGAAGATACAACAGAACCATACATATTAGTTGGCACAGAAATGTTTCAGGACATGAATGTGTGGCCCAACAGCTAAAGCATTCTTTTCTAATTTCTTGAGACTGGTGAGAGAGAAGAAGCATTTAAGAAAATGTGAAGAAAGATGCTCAGTGTGTGTCTTATCAGGCTGCTGAAAGTCAAATTAATTTGGTAAAATAATCACTACATGTGTCTCTTCTATTTATAACCAACAAGGACTTGACCTTAAGTGACCTTAGAGAAGGGTATTTAAGGGAAAACCCATTTATAATCTCTTTAATTGTAAAAGGATCAGTATTAAAAAGAAAAAACAAGATTTATTGTTCAATATTTTATTTGGAGTTTTACTTCAAACCCAAGAATTCTTAGTTTTTTCCCAAACTTGGTGCTAAAGCATTTTTCTGTTCCAATTTAAAAAAAAAAAAAAAAAGCAACAACAACAAAAATCATAGAACATGATTTGTCAGTTATTGTCACACTTGTTAAATTTAAATTTTAGAGACAGTTTAAACAAAAACAGCGAAAATAAATTGTAAGAGCTGTTTATAATATTAGCAAGAGAAAAGAAATTTTGTGAAGGTCCCCAACAAATGGACTCATATTCTGTGTATACAGAATTGGCAACAGAAGGTCTGGATAGATGGCTCTGTAGTTACGAGCACTGGCTGCTCTTGCAGAGGACCCAAGTTCGGTTCTCAGCATCCACATGGCAGCTAACAACTCCAGTTGTGGCTGACTCTAGTTCTGGGGGATCCAATACCCTCTTCCGACGTCTTCAGGCATTGCATGACATGGGTGCACTTATATACATGTAGGCAATACACTCAGACGCATAAAATAAAACAAAGAACAAAGCCAAAAAACCCAAAACAGAATTGGCAATAGAATGAACTAACTCCAGTGCTTTAGATTTTAATTTTTTCTCTGGATTTGGTTAAAAAAATTCTATATTTTCTTATTGTTTGTATTGTAGTTACTTTAAAGATAACATTAGAGTTTTTTTTAAGATTTATTTTTATTTATTTATTTGTGTGTGTGTGTGTGTGTGTGTGAATGTATAATGTATGTCATGTGTGTGCCTGTGCCCATGGAGATCAGAAGAGGCTGGAGTTACAGGTGGTTGTGAACTTTCCAATGTGGGTGCTGAGACTTGAGCTCAGGTTCTCTGGAAGAACAGCAAGTTCTCTTAACCAATGAGCCATCTCTCCAGCCCTATGAGAGAATATTTTGACAGAAAAAAATCCCCAATACTTTTAATCATAATTGACCCATAGTTCCATATTTTTGTTTAGTTATCTTCTTTATATA
>NW_008355790.1:1089385-1099967 GCF_000622305.1 Nannospalax galili
TTATATTTATAGAATATAAATATAAAATTCTGAGTTGTTTACTTCTTTAACCTTATCTATACCCAGTATTCTCATAGCCAACCCCAATTACTAACCTAAAACCAATATAATACTTCAAAAGAAAACCAGAATGTAAATCTTGGGGCTGGGAATATGTCGCAGTTGTACCTGTTGTGCAAGCATGAGATCTGAGTTTGGATTCCCAGCACTCATGTAAAAAACCAAACAGTGAGTGCTTGTAATCACAGCGACTGGAGGTAAAGACCAGAGGATCCCTGGGGCTTGCTGGTCAGTAAGCAAGTCTAGCTGAATAAGTAAATTGCAGGTTCAATGAGAGACCTTGTATCAAAAAATAAGGTGGGGAGTGATTGATGAAGACACCTGACATTGACCTCTGGTCTCCACACATATACACACATATGTGCACAAGCACTAACACATATCTGTACACATATGGCCATGTACACACATACACAAAATAAAGCAATTCAGTGTGGGAATTTATACTCAATCTTGGATATAAATCTCTGAAATTCAGACACATCACCATGAATGATTATTACGATGGTAATGATTTTTTCAGAGTCATCTAACACTGTCTGAGAGAATGCCCATGGTTCAGCTGAACATTCTGGCAATGAGAAATAGTTCAGGAAACAACAGTTGAGTCACTAGAAAAACAAACTTGTGTACTTACTTCCATCTTTAGGTTTCTTGCCATTTGTGAGTGAAAAATCATAGTAAGCAATTGATTTATTTTGCTATAAAAATAAGTTTTACTCACTGAAATGACATTGTTTTATTTTTAAAATCTTAAAAAATGTGGATATAGTTTTGTTATACCAGATGCATGGATTACTTTTTTTTCTTAACCTTTTGGATTTATTTATTTCTTTTTAATGTGTCTGTTTTGCCTGCATGTATGTAAGTGTACCCATGTAATGCAGTGCCTATGGGGGCAAAAGGGCATCATGTCCCCTGGAACTGGAGTTAGTCAGATACTATGTGTGTGCTGAGAATTGAACTTGGGTCCTCTGGAAGAGCAGCCAGTACTCTTAACTGCCCTGAACCATCTCTCTAGCCCTAGTGAGATTTTTTAAAATATTTGAAACCAGTAAGGAAAGAAGGAAGGAAAGAAGGAATTAAAAAAAGGGAGGAAGTGAAAAAAAGACAAAAACCAGGGAACAAGTGGACTGTGTGTTGGGCTATGCCTTTAACACTCAGTTATTTCCCTCACTGTTCTGCCTTAGCCTCCACTTACTGCTGTGCAGTGTCTGACACTCACCTGGACATGAGTGCTCAGGACACTGCATGTCTTCTGAGCATGTTCCCTGACTTTAGTGTGAGTGTGGGCTTCTAGATTCTCAGGAATACATGAGAGTTTTTCAGGCTTTATTGGGAGACGTCACCTCACTCCTTCCTGGCTTTCTGTGGTCTGCTTTTTGCCTGCACTAGTATCCTTTGCCCCAGTGTGTCACCAACTAATTTACATACATTTAAGTATTTCAGACAAATGATTCTAGGATAGTCATCTCTAATCAGGGAGAGTTGTGAATTAGGCTAAAGAAACACGAGCCCCTTGCGTCAGTCCTTCAGGGAGTCACTAGACAGGTTAAAACAAACAACCACAGTTATTTGGAGACAAGATATGTTTTGACCCTTCTAGCCTCAGGAACTTCAGAGGAAATGGGGTGCCCTGCAAAACCACAGTTGAACTTGTGGGGGTGGCACAGGGTGGGTGGGTTAAAGTCCCACAGATCTTTCCTACTGAGATTCAACCCCCTTTCTTGTGTGTGTTTTTACCTGGTTATAATTTTGGAGTAGTTCCAGAGTGCAGATGAAGCTGATTCTAACAGCCTTTGCTTATTCATTAGCTATGTCTGTGGAGGAACTGGCATTTGAAATTTCCTACTCTGATTATCATTGATGTCGCTCTGCACATGTGCCTTAAAAACACCGTGTGTATAAAAGAAAACATGTATGAATCAAGTGCAGGAGGCTTCCTTCTTATTTTTGGTATAAAAGGAATTGGAGAGAGCTTGAATGAGAAGGGAATGGAAAATGGAAGGACAGATGGCCCATCTGTCAAGACCACTTCCTGCTCTCCAGAGGACCCAAGTGTGGTTCCCAGCACCCATGTCAGGTGGCTTACAGCTGCCTGTAACTCCAACTCCAGGGGATTGGATGCCCTCTTCTGGCCTCTGAGGGCACCTGCACACATGTGACATGTATTCATACACACATACACATAAGTAAAAATTAAAAATAGATATTTAAAAAGCAGGAGGATATTAGCTGACAGATTCAGGCATGAAAATGTGAAAGTCTTTCTGGACCGGTATTCAGTTCAGCTGTCTGCTCCACAACGGGGCTAACGGTTGGCTACAGTAGAAAACTTGACTTCCAGTTTATGCAAATGGGAATTTATGTGAATTGCATAGCAGGAAACCTGGGGCTGATAAACAAGGGCTAGACAAGTAACATAATGATTCTGTCAAGAACTCGGGCCTTGGGCTGGCGAGGTGGCTCCGTAGGTAATGGCCCTTGCTTGCACAAACCTGGTGACCTAAGTTCGATCTCATGACCTCTGTAAGTGAGAGAACTGACCCCACAAAGTTGTCCTCTGATCCACATTCATACGATAATGCATCCTGCTATCACACACACGTATGTTTCAATAGTAATAAATAAAAGTAAAAATATGCAAACTGTCCTCACAGTCATGTAATAAGAGTAAAACAGAATGTCAAGTCAGAGCCAAGGTAAGCTGAAGTCAGCGCCTGTCAATAGTGGAACAGGAGCCCAGAGCCTGTGGCAGGCCCACATGGTGCAAGTGGGGTTCTGCGGAGCGCCTGCTCTCCTACTCTGGATCTCGCCTGATGGGAGTTTAGGTTACACTGAGAGCTGGCAAGAGACTTCAAGCAGGCGTGGCCATCTCTAGCCCCTTAGACCACAAGTCAACTGTGGGGTTGAACAATGTTGAGGGGGGGCAGCGGATTCCAACGCTGAGCTGGAGGGGGGAGAAGAGTCTTTCAGTTCCAAGTTGGGAAGTTGGCCAGCGTCCCAGGCCCTGGAGGAGCCAGATTTACTGGGCAGTTACCAAAACAGAAGCCTGGGAACAAGGCTCAGAGGCGAAGCCCTGTTATTTGAGGGTTGGAAGACTGAAATTAGAGATCCGACAGCCTTTTCATTAATGTTGGGGTGCTGAGGAAGGAGGAAGAGCTGGTGCTACCTGGCTGCAGGACCCCAGGGCAGAACTGGCCCAGGGTAAAAGCCTCCTGCCTGAAGATGGGTTGGTCTTGAGAACTGAGAGTCAGACTGAGCCAATCAGCAGGGGCATCAGGTGGTCCCCTCTGGGGAAGGAGAAGAAGGGATACAGCTCCATGGGGGTTAGTTACAACAACTGTCTGGGAGATATCGTTTATAGCATTTGGCAGAAGAAGATGATGGATTTTGAGCCTAGGTGGTTGACCTTATTACAAAACTATTAACCAGGTGTTGTGGCTTACACCTGTAATCCCAGAGTCTGGGAGGCCAGTGAAGGAGGATAACAAGCTTGGAAGGCAGCTTTGGCTACACAGTGAGGCCCTGTCTCATAAAGAACATTGAAGTGCCAATACGTTTTGAAGCCAACTCGCCTTGACTGTAAGCTGGGCATTAAGACGTCTAGGAGGGAGTGTTAGTAACTGGTTACATGAGATTGATACTTTGAGGAGGAGACAGCCAGAGAGACAGGAGCCATGGTCTGGGGAAAGTGTAAGTGGGGGAGTATAGTGTTTCATGGGAGGGTTCTGCACACTGCTTCTGCCTGTGCCCCATGAATGCTGTTTTTCAAGATATCTCTGCTTCCTAACAGTTCATCTTATTCGCCCACAAGTTCTTTCAGATCCTTCAACTTCCTGCTGGATTCTTCTTCCCTATGTTTTTCAGACATGTGAAGTTTCTGTCAAATTTTTTAGAATTTATTTTTTATTTTATGTGTGAGGGTTTTGCCTGTGTTTCTAAGTGCAGTCATGCACGCAATGCCTGTAGAGGTGAGAAGAAGGTGTAGGATCTCCTGGAACTGGAGTTATGGAGGGTCGTTAGCCACCATGTGGGTGCTGGGAACTGAACCCAAGTCCTGGATCTCAAAAAGACCCACCTGCCTCTGTCTCCCTAGTTCTGGGATGAAAGGTGTGCGCCATCACACCTGGCTTGGATGGAACATTTCTCTTTTTCTTTTTAGTATCTAAGCTCTGTTGGATTCATGTTTTCTTCTGGAAAGATGAGGGGTTTAAGGTGAGATGTTTAAGATTTATATTAATAAGAAGAAACAAATTAATTAACGTCTCCATAAAAATTAATGGACTCCTAAGTTGTGTAAGAAGTAGACAGGGAAAAGCCAAAAGCTCTTGACACACAAATGGCTAAATTGTGATTCAAACCTGCAATTTTGGTGCGTCAAACTATTCTTTCAAGCAAACAAGGTAGTTTATTGATGAAACCAGGAGATTACTGAGGCGGGGGAGGGGGGCTGACAGTTTTAAGAATGATTGCACTGGTGGTGTTCTGGAGAAAATGGAACTTTCAAACATGCTGGTTCTCGCCCTCAACAGTTCACAGGATCTGAGGGGAAATAAAGACAAAGTGAGGCATTTCCTCCTGGTCTGGCAACCAACCTGAAATGCTGTTTTGGTATATAAAATACAGGTGGTTCAAGGTCTAGGAGAGGCCAGAAGAGCTTGTCTCCGTGGTTATACCTTTCTGGTTGCTTTCCAGGTCAAGGTGACAGGGTGTGACTGTGTGGAGTGGCTTCAGGCCTAGCCCTTCAGGTCCTTAATGACTTCAATGTGGGTTTTTTAAATCTCCTGGCCAAGTGTTATCATACCTGCCCAGACAAGCCACTTACCACTACAGGAGACTGTGGGAAAATTAACACTACCTGATCAAGGGAAAGAGTGTCTGAAGGCAGAAACCAGTTGCATGAGGATTTATTTGCATGCACTCTGAAAAAGCACAACTTTAAATCTCTGGGCTTGGTAAGGAGAACCCACCTCTTTCCTTGGAGGGAAAAAGAAACAGAGGATTGAAATATGTACCGAACCCAGTTATCTAGAATGTTTGAATTAGCTATCAGGAAACCTGAGATGCAGAATGTAATAAAACGTTGACAGCAATTTGAGTCAACGTGCGGGAACTCTGCAGTTCGACGGCGTCTTTGGCACCAAAGGAAATCAAGAGACTAAAAGCAGCAGTCGTCAGGATTTGAAGGAAGCCACAGATTATTACCATCTGTACATTTTACAGACTGCTTGCAAAAAGCCAGAAACCCAGGACCCAGACTGCAGAGTGAGTATTTTGAACTCTACTCTGGGTGTATTGCCAGACAGGAGAGACTCAGAAACTATCTGAAGTTTCATAAAATCCGACTCTATTTTTCTGGTGACAGTGGCACTAATATGTCGTTTTTCTAAAACTGGGAGGTTCAGGAGGTGTCGTGTCTGTCCTCAAGTGGGGATACAGCTCTGCTATACACTTTATGTCCTGGGCTTTCCTGTTGTCATGATTCTTCAGTAGACTTCTATAGACTTATTTGTAAGTTGTTTTCCAGTTTTAGTTCGTTTTTGGTATGTTTTTGTGTTCTTTTCAGAAACTTGTGGAAAGGTCATTGTGAACACATTTAAGTGTTTTGAATAATGAATTAATGCATAGCTGCCACACATCACTTCCCTTGGACTTTCTTTTTAGTATCCAAGAGAAAGGTTTTTGGATGGGCCTAACATTAACTGAAACTTGGTGACTTTTTTTTTTTTTTTTTTGCCCTGTTTGATTGGAGTTATGGCTTGGGCCAATAGTTTCTGTGTGGTCAAGACCTGTGGATTAAAGACAATACATAAAATTCAAAACTTTTGAATCATTTGTGTGTTAATCAGGGCTTATATATGTTCAGAGATATTAGATCTGAATTTACAAATTCATCCTGGAAAAACTGGATTTCTGGCATCAGGGGCAAGGGGACAGGCAAGGCGGTGAAGTTAGTTCTTTTTATAAAAAGTGAATGTGTATTTTAAAGTAGTAAATAAAAGAGGCCCATTTATTTGAAATGTTTATATAAGAGTAGAGTTAAATCCTGTGTGAATGGGACCGTTAAGTAAATTATTTGACATCTCAGTGAATAATAGAAACCTTCTTAGAAAGGAGTTTGATATAGAGCCCGGAAAATAAAATTTAACGGAACCATTTTAACTTGAAAACAGCAATTAATGGCAGATTGCAGAAGTCAGCCAATTAATTGTCACTTCATGCTTTTCCATCCAACACATATGGAAGATTGTTTATAAACAGGGAGTGTTTTCTTAATGTGCATGTTAAGTGCAATATAATAATACTTGGGAATTCTTGGCCACTTTGGTAACATTAAGTCTGAGATCTTTGGTGGTTAGACTTTATCCTGATTGTGCAATGTTTCCCGGATACACTTGTTCTTTCCTTGTAAGCCTGAAAATCTCTATGTTTAAACATGAAGCTCTTGACCCTAATATGTTTTCTGGCCACTTAGATTTCACAGTATATGGGATATGACCAAGTTTAAATGAAGAGAGGTGGTAATAACAGAATGAACTCCTATACCTGTGGAAATGTAGGGGTTGGTAGGTAAGTTGAATCACACAAATTAGTTTAAGTGTTTGATTCTGAAAATGACTCACTCACAGTATAGTGTATTCCAGTCTCTCTTGCAAAAAGGTGTTCTAGCTTAGGGCAGTTATTCCATTTCTTTAATGCACAGTGTAGATCCTTTAGTTCTAGGCTAGTCTTGGCAGGGGTGGGCAGGAGGGTGGGGGAGGATCATGCAGATGTATCTACAAAGGGCCTCAAGGGTCTCTGGATACAGGGTCCTGTTGAATAAATTATTGCTTCTGTATATTAAATGGACCCCCATACCTTAAAAATATTCATATCAGTTCCACTTGTTAACTTTTTTTTCCTGAAAAAGGTAACTTAGATCAATAGTAGCCTGGAAATCTAAGCTCATTATTGAAGAAGGAATGGTTATGTGTTAAGTATTCATTTGAAACCATCCCAATGTGGGAAAATCTTTTCCAAAGTTTATGATGAGTATGTTTATAATAGATTTTAGAGTATTTTATTTATTATTTATATTTTATGTGTATAAGTGTATTGCCTGCATGTGTGTAAGTGCACCTGTGTCATGCAATGCCCGAGGAGGTCAGAAGAAGGTACTGGATCCTCTGGAGCTGGAGTTACAGATAGTTGTTAGCTGCCATGTGGGTGCTGGAATTCAAACCCAGGTCCTCTGCAGGAGCAATCAGTGCTCTTAACTGCTGGGCCATCTCTCCAGCCCCTATAACAGATTTTAAAACAATGTATGTAGAAGCATCATGAAAGGTAGGGGGAGAGTGCTAAATAAACATGCATGGTTGATTTCTCCTATTGCAAACCCTATTGTGAGGCAGGCAGGGTTTTACTCAGAGGAAGGAGGGCTTGGAATTATGTGTTGAGGAATGCTAATCACTTATCTCGAAGTGGGTGAGCAGGAACAAACATTGGTCCTTCAACGTTATCCTGACATCTGTTTGAAGTGGGATTTTTAGATATCTACTGGTGCGACTTTGACAGAATCTTCAGCTTGTCACACATTCTGGCCTCAGGAACAGGCAGATTAGCTGAGGCTGGCAGGTCTCTTCTGAGTCTACTGCTAATTCTGGGGTCCATTCCTGGCTTTGCTGGGCCTCCCTGACAAGTTTCAGGAGAGTTTGCCACAGGGATGTACCTTGTGGAAACACCCTAAGGGTGAGCTCTGGGATTCCCAGCAGGCAGTCATAGGGTATTGGTCTCCATCGCAACTGAAGGGCAGCCCCCACCATCTCCCTGAATATGTCTTGTGTAAAAGCCATCTGTACTCCTTGCCACCTGATCCCCCCTCACTAATGGTGCAGTGGTCTCTGAGTGTGGCTTTTCAGTTAGCTGTCATGGATCTTCCCTTACTCAAGATTAATGGAACACTTTGCTATTGGAAAAATGGGAAAAATAGTACTAAGATATTTCTTTAAAAATCTCTTTTTTAGTCAAAATGTCCTTGGGATTGTTAGCAACATACTCTGTTCCAAAGGCCAAAAATGTCAAAAATATCTGGGAGCTTAAAAGATTTTAACCTTAAAAGATTTTAGGGTTACCTCTTCAGAGGGGGGAATGTTAGAGTACCCAAAAGCCCCATAAAAATAAATAAATGGAAGAAGAAAAAGAAAACGAAAAAAGTGATGGGGAGATATGGGAGGTGCTGGAAGGGAGGGAGTGGGCATGGATTTGATCAAAACACTTTATATGCATGTATGAAATTCTCAATAAAGTTTTTGTAAAAGTTTAAAAAAAATAAAAACAAATTGGTTTAAAAAAATCTCCTTTTTAAAAATCACACAGTTGTGTGTATTAATACCTGTTACATTATTTTCTTTAGACTTATTACTTTTGTAGATGCTGTGAGAAAATGCCTGACAAAAAGCAACTTAAGAGAGAAAAGTTTCTTTTTCAGCTCATAGCTCAAGGGGAGACAGTCCACCATGGATGAAGAGGCATGGCAGCAAAGCGGCTGGTCACATCGTACAGTCAGGAAGCAGAGACAGGAATGCTGTTGCTCTGCTTGCTTTCTCCTTTTTGTTTCATCCTGGACCCCAGCCCATGGGATGCAGCCACCCACATTCAGAGTGGGCCTTCTCTTAATTAAACCTTTCTAGAAATACCTGGAAGTCAGTTTCCATGGTGCTTCTAAATCCCTCCAAGTTGACCATTCAGATTAACCATGTGGCTGATCTTTCAAGAGTTTGCAGTGGGAAGTCCTGAAGAGCTGTTCTCTGTCTTCTGAAGCAGGGGAGAGGATGCAAGAAGCAGTTCTGGAGGACATAAGGGTGTGGTTCCCTTTAAGCTCTGTGGCTGGGAGGACAGGGAGAGCAGATAGGCCTTCCTCTTCTTTGCAGAGTCATTCTTTTGTCTGCTGCAGTCTCAACTATCCGTTACTCACTTGTTACTCACTTATTAACCACTGTGAATTTGGAGTTCTGTCTTCCCATGGTTTGGAGAAGGCTTGTGTGTTGAAGGCTTGGTCAGCAGTCTGTGGTGCTATTGGGATATAGTGGACCATTTAGGAGGTAGGGCCTCAGGCAAGGAAGTGAGGTCATGGGGCACAGCCTTGAAAAGGGTAGTAGTACTCCAGTCACTTCTCTTTTCTTTGCTTCCTGACTGCTATGAGGCACCAACCTTACTTCACCGCGCATTCCCTGCTATGGTATTCTACTTTACCACAGTCCCCAGAGCAACCACGGGCCAAACAAGCATGACCTGAAACTCTGAAAGTGTGCGTCAAAATAAATCCTTTCTCCTCATAGTTGTTTTTCTCAGCTATTTTGTCATAATGATAGAAAACTGAGTAACATTTGCCCTGACTACTTATTTTCTCCTTGAGCTATAATTTTTTTAACCTCTTTACCACACAATCTGAAAGACCACTTTGCTCTTCCCCCTTCCTTCCTTCCTTCCTTCCTTCCTTCCTTCCTTCCTTCCTTCCTTCCTTCCTTCCTTCCTTCCTTCCTTCCTCCCTCCCTCCCTCGGCATCTTTTCATTCTCCTGAAATCACTCTTCCCTGGATGATGGACAACCTTGTAGTTGATGGACTGCTTTTCTAGTCTTGTTTCCTCCAGCTTTCTGCAGTATGGTCACTGTGGGCATCTATTTCTATTTTGTAGTTCCCCTCCCTTGGCTTCTGGAAAGCTGTACTTTTTTTGTTTACATCTGTGCTATTGGCTGTGCTGTTCCTTCTTCACATCTGTGTTTCCCCAGTTCAATTGCACTGATTTCCATATTGTCTCCTGTGGACGGCAATAACTCATCTCCTCTCTCAGCTGTCACCTAGAGGCTCTGTAACTCAATTTTCAACCATTTATTGAGTGCCGCCTATGTGTGAGGCACTGGGCCACGCATTGGAACTGGAATGACAGACAGGACAGATGGTCCTCAATTCCTACACAAGGGCATCTCTGTATAGCCTAAAGGGGACCCTCTGGGTGAAGTATAGGCTGCTCTGAGACAGATGGTCCTCAATTCCTACACAAGGGTATCTCTGTATAGCCTAAAGGGGACCCTCTGGGTGAAGTATAGGCTGCTCTGAAGACTGTGGACAGTTACCTAACTCAACTCCTGAATCTTCAGCCCCCTGGACCCCTAACCCCTCTCTGGTGTTCCAGTGGCCTATCAACACTTCAAAGAAGCCAGATGTAGGAGTAAACAGGCTCTTTTCCTTTAAGCTAATTGCCCTCCATTGCTGCTCAGTTTGTGGCCTATAACCAGCATTCTTGCTGGGAGTCACCCTGGATTTCTGATTTCCTTTTGATTCCTCACCCAGGCAGCCACCTGCCTCTGTCAGCTCTTCTGTAATTGCTCTCAACCCGGGTTCCTATTTTCCATTCCCATCACCACTGCCTGCGGCCAAGTCCTCAGCACCTCATTCCTACACTGTTTAATATTTATAAATGAGCTGTTTACTTATTCAGAGGAGATTTAAAAAAATTATCCAGGCAGTTCATATTCATGA
>NW_008355790.1:1100410-1157866 GCF_000622305.1 Nannospalax galili
CATTGTGATTTGAAATAATTTTCCTCTTGATCTGTATGCCATTTCACTGGACTGTACACTGGCAGGTAATCATAAAACTTGATTATTCCTGTTACTCTTCAGAAAAAATGGAAGCAGCCTCCTTTTGCCTCCCATCCATATAGAACTAGTGTTCTGACTTGCTCAGTCTTCATAATTTCTTTGTTCAGTCAGATGAAGATCTATTCTTTAGACTGCCATTTGGTGACTATGTTACCTTAATGCCTTGTGTTGTCAACCATCCTGAAATCCTACAGCATCATGTTCATTGCATTGCTCTTCCCTTGCTCATTCTTGTCCAGTGTCATTGGGTGTCTTATGCTTGCTCAGTCCTGGGATCACCATGTGACCAAAGCACTCCTGAGCTTCAACTCTTACTGCAACAAGAGCTGGAACGGTGGCAACAGAAGCCGCTGATCTGGGGAAACAAGAACCCTGGGTCACATGGGAGAGCCGGGAGTGCAGTGAGACAAACATTCCCAGAGTGTAGCTGGTGAGGATCAGAGAGCCTGAGAGTGGGCAGTGCAGGCCTGCCAAACAGGAGGCAGAGGGGCCTGGAGGAGCCTAAAGAGGTGATGTGGAGAGCTGGAAGGGTAGCCCAGTTGGTAAAGTACTTGCCTTGGACCTGAGTTCAAGTTCCAGAACCCACATTAAAAAGGAAAGAAAGAGAGAGAGAGAGAGAGAGAGAGAGAGAGAGAGAGAGAGAGAGAGAAAGAAGGGAAGGAAGGAAGGAAGAAGGAAGGAAGGAAGGAAGGAAGGAAGGAAGCCAGCCAGCCAGCCAGCCAGGTCTGGTGGTGTGCATTTGTAATCCCAGTCCTGAGGAAGTAAAGATAGCCTAGCATACTAGGTGAGACAACTCCAGGTTGTCTCCTGGCCTCCACATGCATATATGTACCTACATGCTTATGAACATGCATGTGCACACACACACACACACACACACATACACACACACACAATGGGGCACAGTTGCAAGTCCTCTGAGAACAGAAGCAAGCTTGTCATTGTTGGCATGTACAAGGTAAGGGAGATGGCAGGTCTGGAGGGCCAGAGGCCTTTCTTTATGGGGATGCCTTCCTCCTCCTCTCAGACAGTTTTAGTTAGACACATTAAATAGCAAGGTGTGTAGGCTCAGCATGGCCTTTGTTCCCCAGGCTCTCATAATTGAAACCATGATCAATTTCTGTATTTGTAAGACTGTAATATTCCCAATCAAATCCTCAAATTCAGATGTCACTGGGGCAATCCCAATCATTTTATTAAACTGATTGGATTTTTTTCTAGTATACAAAGGCTGTAAAGCCTTTTGATATGTAGGAGTCATTTTCCTTGTCCAGGTGTTTCTTCTTGTCAGGGTCAGTTCGTGGCAGTTATAGTCCATTTCAGTGAGTGTGTGCAATTTGCGTATGTGTGTGTGTAGTGAAGTTAGTGAAAATACAACTGTACTTATCTCAGGAACCCTTTGTCTGTTTAAAAGTACTATATAATTCTACATTAGATAATCAGTGTCCCTTTAAAATCACATTCCTTTTTGCTGATGTCTGTACCTACTTTGGATGTAGTTCACTGTGTTTTTCAATTAAAGAAAATAACTTGCTCCAGGTTTTGAATAAGGAGACAAGGAATTATTCAAGCTTCACAAATAGAATCCTAGTGTTTGAAACTGTGGGGGACTTTCTGTGAGGTCAGGCCTCATCACTGCACAGAGGCCCTCAAAGGTGAAGCAATTTGCCTAAAATGACACAACTAATTAATGGCTCAGCCAAAACCCCATTCCAGGACTTCTGGCTTTCATTCCTGTGACCTTCCCACCGTGCCATGCTGCCTGCTGGTTTGAAGGAAAGAATGAAAGAAATCAAGAGATAGGGGAGGGAGGAAGGAGAGAGAACTGAAAAAGAAAGACAAAAGAGGAAACAAATGTAGAAATTGGAGACTTGAGCTGGTATACTGCTTCCATTTCCTTACCTCTTTATGGAGTGGGGGGAAATCCTGACATATTGGAAAAGAAGCATTTAAAATCGTATCAGGATGGTGAAAAAAGATAAAACCAGGACTATTTGTGATATGCTAATTAGCAAGTATCTCATTATGCAGGAAACTGGAAACTTGGCAGAGGGCGATGCTATTCAGAGTAACTTAAGGAAACTTCAAAGGTAGGACAAAAGAGTGTTCTTTTTATTTATTTGATAATGTGTGGCTGCCATCAAATTTCTGATAGGGTCTGACACCTTTATAATAAACCCCAAAGAAACTAGGGGAACCTGTCAGACACTCGGAAGGAAAAGCAAACGATTTCATCTTCATGCCAGGCCCCTTATTTGGGAGACAGGGCCTTTCCTGCAGTACTTGTCTGCCAGGCTCCTGCTTGTAGCGACTCTCTGCCACCATTAGTCTGCAATGGGATCATATTTGGGCAGCCATGTTAATCACTCCAAGGTGACCCTCTGTTTCAAGAAACAAATCCTTTTCATTTGTTGTTATGGTACACTAATCCACAATGGAAGTAGTTCTTTGAGAATGGAAATCAAAGCATATTTTCTCCTCATGACTGCCCAGATTGCTTTTCAACTGGAAGTGGTGTTTCTTCCAAAGATTTCTAAAGGACTTGGGGGGAAAGAAAAAAATCAATCAGTATCTGGTCAGATTTCAAATGCAAAAGAAGATAGCCCCACAACTTCAAATGACAGGAAGAGCTGCCCTAACCCACAAGGGGTCTAAAGAAGCCCCCCCCCCCTTGCTCCTTTGCCTTGGTGGCTCATCACCTCTGAGGCTGGGAAGCAGACTATCATAGCCTTTCTGCCCACTGTCTTCCTGACAGACTCGTCTACTGCCCCTGTGTTTCCCATCAGTAGAAGTGAAGTTGATCCCACTATGGTATTTGTAGGCACTGAAGTAGATGAGGTATAAAGACAGCTTTGGGCCAGTCTTGGCCTGTGACAGCTCTAGTTCGAGAACAGTATGGAGACGGAAAACCCTTCAAACTAGGGGCTGGGGCTGCAGCTCCGTTGGTAGATTGCTTGGTTTGCCAGATTTAGATGGTCAAGTTGAAGGCCAGCCTAGGTTATGTGAGACTCAGTCTCAATACCTTCCACCAGGCACCCCTGACCCACCAAAAAACTCCACCCAAACTCACCAAAACCAAACCTTCGAAGCTGAAGTTCAAAGTGCCATTCGGGCAGGGTGTGGTAGACATGGCTTTGGGGTTAGAACCCCCTGGCTTTGGATCCTGGCTTTGCTTACTAGCTTGTGGTTATAACTATGTAAACACTAATTCATTTTAAGTCAGAATCCAAAAGAAAGTTCAAATATGCTTACAGTACTGAAAGCAATTGCAGAGCACACACTCCCTCATCACCCACCAGTAGCCAGAGAAGAATTAGAATATTATTAATTTTAGGATCTGGTGTTCACAGCTACCTCCCTGTCTTGCTGTTTGCTTGGAGGCCCCCTCCTTTCTTGTCAAAGCTAGCTATTTCCCCAAACTTCCAACACTCAATTTAGATAATATTTTATTTTATTTTATTTTTTTAAAATACTTTTATTTTACGTGTATGCGTGTATTGCCTGCATGTAGGTAAGTACACTGTTGTTGTGCAATTCCTGCGGAGGACAGAAGAGGCCGTTGGATCCTCTGGGACTGGAGTTATGGAGAGTTGTTAGCTGCCATGTGGGTGCTGGGATTAGAACCCGGGTCTTCTGCAAGAACAGCCAGTGTTCTTAACCGCTGAGCCATCTCTCCAGCCCCTTTTTTATTTTATATTTATTTTGAGACAGTGTCTTTCTATGTAGCTCTGGCTGGCCTCAAGCTCACAGTCCTCCTGCGTCAGCCTCCTGAGTGCTGGGATCATAAGCCTGCGTCATCATGCCTGGCAACAGGTACTCATTTTAATACTCTGATAGATTCTAGAAGCTACACCACAGGGAACATGTCAGCAGGATTCTTGTTCCCTGGAAACTTCCATTATCAAGTTGGGAGCTGGGCAACAGGTCTATATGTGAATTAATGAATGAGGTGCGTTCAGAGGAGGCTGTTATGACGAAAGCAGAACAGGCCAATATACTAGAAAAGAACTGTCAGAGTCCTTCTGCAAGGCTGGCCTGCGAAGTCCCGGCAGGAGAGGAACACGGGCAGGAAGTCCACGAAGAGGGAGGTGTGGGAGGCCCCTTTAGAGGAGCTGAAAGCTGAACCACGTGAGAAGGCGGGGCCTTGGGGAAAGGTTCCGCCCTGATAGCCTGATTGAGTTTTAAGGTAAGCTGTACTCAGTGTCCTGAGGAAAACATACTGGGGAAATTTAGCAGAGACTGATTGCTTCCCCTCTGCTTCCTCCTAGCAGGGCCCCTCAGGATGCTGGGTAGGGTTTTTCCCTTTTATATACAGCATCTCAGCTGGTCTTCATGACTACTTGGAAATTCTCCAAGAAAGGTTGGTTATTTCATGTTGGAGCTAGGGATACTAAAATCGAGTCCCAAGGCTTGTGGTGGCACTCTTTTTACACCCCAAGGAACTCACCAATCTTCACAGCACATGCATGGCTACCAAAGTCATTGTGGCCAAGAATCTTTAGAGGAATTGAATTAACTTCTGTTAGAGATGGGTAGACTTGCATCTTCTAAAAGATTTTATCAGTAAGATAGGTGTCTGTCATGGTGACAACCTAGAGGAGAAAAGATTTATTTTGGCTCACAGTTTCAGAGTTGTCAACCCATGGCTGCTTGGCTCTGTTGTTTCTGGGCCTGTGGCATGACAGAACATCATAGGTGAAGGGTGTGGTAGGAAAGTTGCTCACTTCATGGCAGCCAGGAAGGGGTGAGGCGAGGTGGAGTGGGTGGGAGACATGGCAAAATAAATACTACAAGGGGACAGCCTCAGCAGTCCTCTTCCTTTAATTCAGCCCTACTACCTAAAGTCTCCACCCTTCCCAACAACCATTCAAAACATGAATTCCTCAATGGATTAGTCCATTGATGAGATCAGAATTCTCCTCAAGGCCCCACCTCTGAACACTGTGGTTGTGGAGACTGAGCCTTAACACATGTGTTTTTGAGGGACATTTCAGATCTAAACCACAATAAAGTTATATATAGAACATCAGTGCAATGATTTGGATGTGGTATATCTCCCAAGGATTTATGTGTTGAAGTCTAGGTCTCAGTGTAGTAGTGTTGGGAGGTATTTGGGTCCTTGAAGAGGTTGAACTTAGTGCCAGTACTTACGCCTGGGCAGTTCATGCTGGTCTGGAGGTTATTTGTCCTTGTGCGTGAAGCTGGAATCTCCTGTTCTCTGGCTTCCTGTCTCACTTCGGAATTTGTTACTCTTCACATGTTCCCACTATGATACCATCCTCCATGCCTTGATATAGTGAGGGGCCCTAGCCAGAGCTGGTGCATGCTGTTGAATTTCTAATCTTTAGAACTGTAAGCTAAATGAACCCTTTTCCTGAACAAGTTGTTCAGCCTTAGATATTCTGTTATAGCTATAAAAACCAGACTGATACAGCCAGTCACATACAGAGTTATGACTGAAGAGGTCCCAGGTTGAGTACATGTAACTGCCTTGTCACCAATGCCCCCAAAAGTCCCCATGTCAAATCTCGTAAAGGTTCTGAGACACTGTGCCAACAGTGGTGCCTCCTATGCCAGGCTTCCTACACCTCCTTTAAATGAGGCTTCCATTGGCCTGTTGGGAAATGCAAGTTCCAGAAATACCATTTGGAATACACTGGCCCAGAGGACTGCTGCTCACTAAATGGTCTCTTGAAAGAGTCACATGTTTTCTGATTCTGAAACTGCTGCTCCATGTGAAAGGACTTGAAACAACATTTGTAAAGTACTTCCACATGTTCACAGTGAAGAACCTGGATGAATGGGGATCCGCAGTGTTGAAAACCATAAATCCACTTCTGTTTAGAACACTCATGTTAATTACTTTGCCCTTTGAACTCACAGCATTTGCATTAGTACAGTGCAGTGATTGGCTTAGACGTCTAGGATCTCAAAGCAAGAACCAGTCTTACCTGGTTTAAAAGATAAATGTTCTAAACTACGTATGGCTTTGATTTTGGATTATTAGGTACCAGGATGTATATTTACATAGAAAAGAGTACCTTTAGAGATCTGTGGTCTTAGCCAGTTTCCATCCATCCAGACTGCTTTTCTTTTAAGTTTTTTTCTTATTCTTTCCAAGAGATTTATGCAGTCGTATCTGAACATGCAGGAAATGTTTTCGATAGGTGTTTACAGAAACCCTACTGAACTCTGGTAAAGCTTGTGGGAAAGGATTGTGCTCATGTCTAGTTTCAGCTTTGGTGTTCTTCACAAAATGTTCACGTCTTTACACGGTTCTCTCTCCATTTCCCAGCTCCAGTGCCATCTGTGTTGTCTTCTTCATTGTTAACTCTGGTCTATACTCTTTAAAATGTGAGGATGACTTTATTATTTTTATTTTATTTTTAATTATATTTATTTTATTATTTTTTATTTTATTTTAGTATGTGTGTAAGTGCATCACGTGTGTGCAGTGCCTGAAGAGGCTAGAAGAGGGCATCAGACTCCTTGGAACTGCAGTTACAAATAGTCATGAGTTACCATGTGGGTGTTGAGAACTGAACCCTGGTCCTTTGCAAGAGCAGAAAGTGCTCTTAACTGCTGAGCCGTCTCTCCAGCCCTGGGTTACTTTATTTTTAATAGGCTGTGTTGCCTGGAGCCTTGCATTTTTCTAATTTTTTGAGATGAAGAGTTTTGGAATATGAAGAAACCCATGCTGTTGTTCACTGCAGGACTTTTCAGTGCGTGTAAGTTTCTAATATGTACTGTCTCCCGAGAAGGGAGATAGAATGGTTAGTATTTTCCAAGCCTTTTCAGCTCCTCCATGCCTTTACCCCATAGCAACTCCAGAGGTGGTCTATAAATCCCTTTTCAGAGAATGCTGTTATAGCATCAAACCTGAGCCTGACAATCTGGATTTCTCAAATCACTCTTCTAGCGTTCTCTCTCCTTCTCAGATATGTGTGCCAGAAAATGATTGTTTTATAGCCCACCTGAAACACTGCATTTCCCCATGTCCTAGTTTGTTTCTCCACTGCTGTGACAAAACACTCTGACCAATACCAACTTGGGGAGGAAAGGGTTTATTCAGCTTACATCTCCCAGGTCACAGTTCATCAGGGAGCCCAAGGTAGGAACTCAGGACAGGAACCTGGAGGCAGGAACAGGAGCACAGGCCATGGAGGAGCTCTGCTTACTGCTAGCTCCCCAGCCCCTGCTCAGCCTGCTTTCTTATGCAACATAGGCCCACCTTCCCAGGGGTGGCACCACCCACAGTGGGCTGGGCCCTCCCACATCACTCAACTGTCAAGAAGATGCCCCACCGACGTGGCCATGGGGCAGTCCAATGAAGGCAATTCCCCAATTGAGGCTCCCTCAACCCAGGTGAGTCAAGTTGACACTAAAGCTATCCAGCACACCCCACTTTGCCCTTTGCTTGTCACGATCGTCCGTCCGTCTTCTTTCCCAACAAACCTAGAAGGCTTCTCTTTCCTCTGCACCTGTGTAAGAGACCACATTGTTCAGATGCCATTTCATCTGGGAAGACTGTCATGACCACCCAAACCCTCAAAATTTCTGTTTTAGAGTTATTAGCTGTATGCAACTTCCAAAGAGCCTTTGGGACTTATGCCTGGCAGTGTTATGCCTATTTGTCCTGTGGCATATCACATGTATGAAGTCTTTGCTTCTTGAGGCTAAAACCTGTATGTATATTCATGTGAGTGTGTGTGTGTGTGTGTGTGTGTGTGTGTGTGTGTATGAAAGTTCTAGTTGAGTTTGGCACAGTGTGGAAACTTCATTGAATGAAGAAAGGAATGGTTTATATCTCACTTTGAAGACTGATAATTTTTTTTTTCTTTTTCTCCCTGGATACTGGTTTTGAAAAGTGACGGCTGAGTAAGATCATGGGTTTACCTACCTTTTAGTCCACAAGGCAGACAGAGGCTGTACAAGCAGAATGAACACTTGCTGTAGGAATTGAAGCAAGCAAACATCAAGCACATAGAAGGTGCTAGGTTCTGTAAATGTAAAAAGCATTGCCATTTTCCCTAAATGAACTACAGCCTGTTTGGGGAGATAACCCTTACTATACAGTTTCATAAAAGGCCATGGTAGTAGTACCAAAGGCATTATGAGAACTCAGAAATGAGGTAGGAAAACAGATATAAGAAATCAAAAGGATGCAAAGAAAGATCCCCTAACTGGGAGACAGTGATTTGAGGTAAAAGAATGAGATGGAACTAGGAGTTTGGAAGGGAAGGAAGAGGCTGCAAACCAAGGAAAGAAACAGCATGTGCAGGTGAAGTGAAGGCTTGAAATCAAGACAAGTGTCCCTGGGAAAAGCAGAGTTCATAGGGCAGCAGAACAAAGACAAGGGAGGATTTTATTTGGTGGTCATACTGTAGAATCTAGGCACTGAGGGGCCATTAATGTTCAAGCCAGTGAGGGATGCATGCAATTTATGCTTTAGGCAAAGGGACGAGGAGTTGACTACTGATGGGTGACATGAAAATTAACCAGGAGTTATCTCAATAGCAGTAGAGGAAGCAGCCTGGTTGGGGGGTTGAGGGGAGACAGATGCACTACATGGTGGCCAGGAAGATTTTAATTTCTTGTGGCATCTTCAGCACTTCAGCTCCTGTCCACCTCTAAATAGCCACAGCTTTGTCTGTTTTCAGCTAACAAGTTCCGGGCTTATTTCAGAAAGATCAGCTGACTCTGAGCCTGGTCTTCAGTTGCCTAAAAGCCAGCTTGCTGTTGTTCTCAGTGGTCCTTCTCTCTGCTTTCTCTAATGGGAGCCTCTAGGCATCCTGTTGTAAACAGTGAGAAAGAATGCTTTCCGCTCTGTACCTGCCCTGACACCCTGAAGATCCTGTTTCTCCATGTGATGAGGAAGGTACTTCAGCCTTCAGAGCCTCAGGGCATCTGACTTAAGAGCATCTGTTTTCATGAGGCTTTTTGCCTGATTTATGAAGAGGAGGAAGATGGCCGAGAGCGTGGGTATAGACTGCTATCTTCTGTTAATTAGACCAGGATTATTGTGCAAGAGCCAGAGGCCCAGGCACTGATGGACTAGAGTTATTTGATGTCATTGGTTTTTTTTCCTTTAATTGCTCTTCAGCTTAGAGTTTCAAGGCTCATCATTGTTAAGATTTCTAAAACTTCAACAACTGTTTTTATAACTCCAGACTCTTTTTTTTTATATAAAAGTTACTGGATCTTTAAAAAACTGCTTCTTTATTTTCTGCGTATGTTACCTCCTTACTTGATAAAAGCAGTAAAGAATTTACAGTACTTACTGTGTTCCAGGAATTGTTCTTCATGTTAGATACATGAAAATTCAACCAAATTCCTAGTAACCCACTAAAGTAGGTCCTGTTATTATTATTGCTCTAGTGCATTCAGATTACGAAGCTGAGATAGAGAAAGACACAGACCAAATATCCCTTATCAAAGATGCTTGGGACCAGCAGTGTTTGGGATTTCAGATTTTGGAATACGTGCACAAACAAATGAAATGTCTTGGAGATGGGACCCAAAGCTAAGCAAAGTCCACTCACGTTTCATATGTATCATATGATGCTGTTTTGTACAGTATTTTTAGAGCATCTATGTTTGGTCCAAATATGAAGCTAGGGGTATAGGATTTTCCATTTGTCATGTTGTGGTAGCACTCAGACTTGAATTTTGGAGCATTTTGAGTTTCAGATTTTCAGATTAAGGATCTGAAAATATTCCTTTATGTTTATAACTTTTAAACTTGTTACTGTGTAGAAACCTGCTAAGGCTAGTTTCCCACAAGAAAAAACAAGAAGAATCTATACTTATGGGCCGCTTTATACTTCAATGCATTTCTATTGGTTACTTTTTTCTTTTCTCAAAATTCTTGTGGGAAATTCAAATGATAATTAAAATTTGTGGGATAGTCTTGGCTTCTAGAAGTCCAGAGTTGAAGTGGAGAGACTTGAAAGTCAGAAGAAAGGAATTTCAATTTTAGTGTTGAGTTGGATGGACTGTGTGGACTTGAACAAGCTACTGATATTTTCTGTCTATTTCTCACGTGTGAAATGGTTTCAGCTCTAAAGTTTCTGATACCATAGCAGTGGAGAGAGAGGATTTTGGTGGAGTGTAGGGGAAGATGTGAATAGATAGAGGCTTATAAAACTTTTCTAGGTCATGAAGCTGGAAGAGCAAAGAAGAGGTTTTGTCAAAGAAATTTATTTTCATGGCTGGGGTGAGGGCTCAGTGTGTAAACCCTTGCCTACCCCGCCCCTCTGCCCCCTGCCCCATGCATGGAGATAGGAGGAGTTTGGATCTCTCGCACCCGTGTAAATGCCAGGTGGACATGGCAGTGCACAGGAGGTAGGGACGGGATCCCCAGAGTGAACTGACTTAGCTCTAATAGGTAAACTCTGTTCAATTGCAAGACACCACCTCAGTATATAAGGTGGGGAGGGAAGAATGATGGAACATGACACCTGATATCAGCCTTGGGCCTCCACATGCATACACACACATGCAAGTGCACCTGCACACACGTGCACCCATATTTATGTGAACACAAATACAATCACATATATCACACATAGATACATGAGCAAAAATAGAAGAAATACATCCTTCAAACAAGATTCAACTGTCAAGGTCACCATTATGTTATTTTTTTTTCTGACTTTCTTTCTTCATGACATTTTCATAGAATTATAAATCCCCCCACCAGATTATAAATTACTGCCATTTGGAATTTTGTTATTGTTTCCTGTTAGCACAAGTGTAATTGTCACTCACAGAGGGAACAAAAGTTAAAAGAAGTTTGCATGTTTAAAATGGGGGCTGAGGAGGCAGTGCTATCAGTGAGGAGCCTGCTGTACAGGCCCAAGGACGGGCTTGATCCCCGGCACCAAGTAAATGCTGGGTGTGGCAGGAATGTCTGCAACTTCAGTATTGGGGTGGTAGAGACAAGCAGATTCCTAAAAATTTATTGGCCATAAGCTAGCCAAACCAATGAGCTACAGGTTTAGTGAGGACCCTGTCTCAAAAAATAAGGTAAAGGAACTGAAATGAGGGCTCAGTGGTTAAAAGTGCTTGCTGCTCTTGCAGAGGACTGGAGTTAGGCTCCCGGCACCCATGTCATGCAGCTCACAACCACCTGTAACTCCAGTTCTAAGGGATCCCATGCCCTCTTCTGGCCTCCAAGGGCACTTGCATACATGTGCATATGTGTACACACATACAGACCTTAAGAAAAGGTGGTTAAAAAAAAGAGCTTAAAAAAGATTTAGAATAAAACAAAAAAACAATAGAAGCTGGAGAGATGACTCAGGGGTTAAGAGCACTGGTTGCTCGTGCAGAGGACCTGGGTTCAGATCCTAGCTAACAACCATCCATAACTCTAGTTGCAGGGAATCTGATGCCCTCTTTTGGCTTCTGCAGGCATTGTATGCACACGGTATACCTACATACATGTGGCAAAATACTCACATAAAATAAAAATAAATAAAAAGATTTATTAAAAAAGTAAGATGGAACGTGCTTGAGGAAGACATTCCGTGTCAACCTATACACCCTCACACATGCACGCATGCACACACACATGCACTTATCTACACAAAGGTATACACACACACACACACACACAAACAGGAGAGGGGCGAGGGAGAGAGAGAGTGAGAGACAGAACTTTCACATTCCCTTCAGTTGTTAATTTTATGAATCAAATTCAACTGGAGCTCAACCCCTTGGCTGCGCCTCAGCTTTAGCCTGTGTCCTCTGTGTTTTATGACAATAATATTAGACTAGTTCTGTCTTAAAAAAAAAAAGACTTAGCTTTATTTTTATGTGCATGTGTCTCTAGCACATGTATGGAGGTGCCCTTGGAGGCTAGGAGGTATTGGATTCCTTGGAGCTAAAGTTACAGCAGTTGGGAACTACCT
The DNA here is from genome assembly GCF_000622305.1 of Nannospalax galili. Lineage (NCBI taxonomy): Eukaryota > Metazoa > Chordata > Mammalia > Rodentia > Spalacidae > Nannospalax > Nannospalax galili. Next base: position 1,112,407 of record NW_008355790.1, read on the forward strand.
GATATGGGTTCTGGGAACTGAAGTTGGGTCATGTGGAAGAGCAGCAGCTAGCACTGCTAACCACTGATCCATCACTCCAGTCAAGTACTGCTGACTTTTGAAGCAGAGATTTTCTTTTCCCCTTCTAATTGGAAAACCTAACATCAGATTTTCCTTTGCTCTCCGGTAATGCAACGTGCTACTGTACAAAAACGATACTAGAGCCTAACACATCGTTTTAGAAAAAGGCACGACTTGCATGGCGTTTTGTATCTTCTTCAAAATCTCTGTCATATTACTCTTGTTGTGTTTTAAATGAGCTTTTCTTTAATATTCTTTTCAAAGTCTAAAAATAGAGTAAAGGGTAGGCATCTGTAAAACGTTTAGTCTCTTTGGCCGTCTAGTTGTCAGTAGTAGAAATTCCTGAAGAGTGTTTTCTGACATTTATAGTTGGGCTGTCAGTTTGGTTGTGCTAATAGGGAAACAGGGAGCAGTTTAACTTAAGAAAGTTTACTTGAGCAAGATGTAGGTTCTAGCCTGGAATGTGGTATAGCTCTCTAATCTCATTAATACAGGACCATCCCAAGTTCAAGATCAGCCTGAGCTATATAGAGAATTCTAGGCAAGCATACAACGTATGTCTACGTCCCCAAGCCCCCTAACAAACCAGAAACCACCCCTTCCCCCCAGAAATAGAAAAGGTTCTAGAACCCATACCATTCCAGATCAAAGATGGATCAGAGTATTCCGCCCTAGGCACTTGACCGAGCTATCTCCTCAGAGTCAGGTTATTTCTGTTACCTTAAACAACCACATGAGCATTGGTTATGTACTTACGTGCTGTGTGAAGGTTCTAGTTAGTGAAAGGAAAGCTTTCTGGTACCTTAGGAAGTAGCCTGATATGACTTGTTCTTAGTAGACATGACACACAAAAACCAGTCAGATATGCTGTCTTAAATCACAGTTTGACACCAAAAGGAAAGAAATTAGACAATAAAACAATACAAATCACTACTCAATGATGCTGTCAAGAGTTTTCAGGTGGGGCTAGAAACTATTACTGAAAGCTACTCAGAATCCACATCTCTACCAGCATGGAGCAGGCTATATTTACAGCAAGAGAAAGAGGAAGTGACTTACAGAAACAACTCCATTGGCTACAGTAAGCATTCACCTTACATGGGCATGCTCTGATCAGTTGGCAGCCTGTGACTGGAGAAAGCTTGATAGCTATGATTGACTGAAGCTCAGTTGCTTGGATACAAGGTATGCTCTCAGGTTAGGTTACAGCCCATAACTAAGTAGGCTGTTTAGGGCCAAATTACCCGAGCATGGCGATAGGTTTTGGCCAAATTTATTTGTTTAATAATTATAAATTAGTTTTTTTCCCCTTCCATTTCTGTTCTTTTAGGACCATTGGGGACTTCCATATCTGAGAGCTTTCCCAGACCCTCACTGTAAGTGTCCTTTCCCCCAACTCCCTGCACTCTGTGATCTCAGTCCTGCCAGGACCCTTGGACTCTCCTGAGAGCTTTTCCAGCCTCACCTAGGTGCACTCTCTTTCCCACACCTCCTTGCTGGCCATTTTTGCTCTTTTAGTACCATTGTGGATCTCCAGATCCACCCAGACGCATCCTTCAGCTCTAGGGGCTTTCCCAGACCTGCCTTGATTAATGCATCTCTCAACTCTTAGCACGTAAGATTCCTTATATGGAAAATGGTTATTAACACAGTTAGCCAGGGTGTGGAGACTGAGGAGTGTTTATCCCTGAATAGGACACATATGTCAAACTTCTGCCTCCCAAGGCTCTGGGATGATTGCAGAAGATTGAGTAGAAAGATTGTAAGGGCCAGAGGAGGTGGATGACCACAAGGAAACAAGTTTTCTAGACAGCTGGTCAGTTACTCATATGACCTCACAGCAATGGTGACAGCATGCGGAAGTCCCATGCAGGCTCAAACCAGACAATATCCCAGCATAGACATGGGGAGTTGGGTAAGAAACCCCAACCCTATCTGAGAACTACTGGCAATTGATGACTGCTGGGAAGGGGAGAGTCAGTCTTATTTAAGGATGAGCTTCTTGGTGGGTTAACCAGGCTCCAGTGGATGAACCCACACTGAAGGGCATTTGGGGCCATCAACTTGATTCTTTATGTCTTTGTATCTATATATTAGAGTACAGAAATTGGTGGGTGGTTAGAAAAGGGAGTGCAGATATGGGAGGGGTCTAAATATGATCAAAATATGTTGTATGACATTTTCAAAAAATTAAAAATGTAAAAGAATTATACATTAAACTTTTATGTTGCTGATTTGATGGAGTCAAACTCTTCACTTAGAGTTTATAGAATACTAGATTGTGGAAAAGATGGATACTTGAAACTAGTACAAATTAGAGAAAAGCAAAAGACCCTCTTTTGTTTATAGCTTTTCCCCCATGAATAGGCTCTGTTTGTCAAAGAATTGGTGGCCAGGCTTTTGATGACTGTTTTAGCTCTAGAACTGAGTATAAACAACTTCATAGGTGAAGGCAGGTAAGAGTTTGTCGTGCATCCATTGTATACATATGTGTGCCTTGAGTGCTTAGAAAATAATTTTTCTCCAGATCTCCACTTTCATTTGCTGACAGAACTTTTGGAAATTTCACAACTGTGATTAACTTTGAAACTTCCAGATTATATTTAAAACTTCTTGAGACTGGGGGGTGGAGAGATGACTTAGCTGTTAAGAGTATTTGCTGCTTTTACAGAGGACCGGGTTTGGTCTCTTGCACCCGCATAGGTGGCTCACAATTGTCTGTAACTCTAGTTCTAGGGGCTCTGACAACCTCTTCTGGCCTCTGGGGGCACTTCATGCATATGGAGCACTTACCATACATGCAGGTAAAACACTCATAAATTTTTTTTTTTTTTTTTTTTGAGAGTGAGAGAGAGAAAAAAACCCCTTGAGGGTGCAGGAGAGATGGCTCAGTGCTTAAGAGCTCTGGCTACTTTTGCAGATAACTCAGATTCAATTCCCAGCACCCACATGGTGGCTAACAACCATATGTAACTCCAGTTCCAGGGGAATTGAATGGCCTCTTCTGGCCTTTGTGGGCATTGCATGACACGGGTACACTTACATACATTCAGGCAATACATTCATACATATGAAATAGTAAAAATAGCATTAAAAAAAACTTTCTTGAGTTTGTTTACTGGAGGGCTGAACAAATATTTTAAAATGTGAAAAGGACCCAAATTCATTATATATATGAAATTGTGAAAGAATAGAAACTATTAAAATATGACATGAGAAGGGAAGTGAAAAGATTGGCCTTGTAAGACCAGGAACCTAGACAGAAAGGGCTAAGGGACTGAAGGGGTAGGTGAGCCACTTCTTGATCAGGGTCCCCAGGGAGATAGCACCAAATGAGCTCTGAGTGGATGCTAAATCTCATTTGGTTTTGGTTGCTTCATTATTAAAAGCATATAAAAGTGTCACAGTCTTTCAGGGAAGGCCTTTTCCCCTAGTGCTTCATGGTGGGACATGAGACCCAAGATGGTGGTTCTCTGTCCTTTAACCTGCTGAGGTGTTCTCTTTAGAAACTTGGCATCTATTTTCTGTGCCAGCCCTGGGCTTAGCGCTGGGCTTAGCAGATAGAGAGGAGCGTAGCTTCTCTTTAGAGATGTCTTCACCAAATAATTAATGCTTGCCTTATGCAGTCTGTCAGTGTTCACTGGAGCTTTTTGTTAGTTCAGCGCTGGGCTTAGCAGATAGAGAGGAGCGTAGCTTCTCTTTAGAGATGTCTCCCAGTTCACAGGGTGGAGGAGGAGGAGTGGGAAGGAAAGCAGACAAGACTGCAGGGCATCACAGATGGGGTGTGTTAGAGCAGATCACGCTCTGGAAGTTAGAGATGCAGTGGAAAGAAGAGCCAAGTGTTGGGAGAATCAGACTCCTTTAGCTTTTTATGACGTAGTGTAAAATTTGCATAATAGGAAGTAAATTAATATGCCATGTCAACCTGTGTCTCTTAGATCTAGGATTTGGGTGCTTTCTTGGCAAGTCTGTAATTGCCCTGGATGCCATTCTTCTCAGTGGTTTCTGAGGGGAAATGTAAGGAAAATATTTAGACACCAGGTCAAGAAGTCACAAAATCTGTTTTGCTAAGAAGGTTTTAGTGACATTTTTAGAGAACACTAGAACCTCAGAGAACAAAGAATGCTCCCGTTTCTTTGGATTTTTTCTGTCCCTGTGGGTGGGATTGTTGAAATCACATGGATTTTACTTGGGACGTGGAAGAAAGTTGTTAGAACCCCTCCAAAGGTGGATGGAGTGACTCAGGTTTGTGAGCTGCCTGTATCACTTGAAAAGCCTTGGGGAAGCAAGGAACTTCATTAAAGCAGAGGGCAGAGCGGGGCACTGTTACTCTGGTTACTGAGAGGGAATCAGAGGCTCCATTTTCTTTCTGAATGCAGTAAGGATGCCAGTTCTGGAATTGTCTTGTCCATGAAAATATGTGTTTAATATAACACAGTGAGGGGCTGGAGAGATAGCTCAGCGGTTAAGAACACTGGTTGTTCTTGAAAAAGACCCGGTTCAAATCCCAGCACCCACATGGCAGCTAACAACTGTCTGTAACTCTAGTCCCAGAGGATCTGACAACCTCTTCTGATGTCCATGGGCATTGCACGACATGGGTGCACTTACCTACATGCAGGCAATGCATACATACTCATAAAATTAAAAAAAAAACCCACAGTGAATGTACCCTTGAATCTTTTTGATTTGTTATTTTGAGTATTAATCCTCATAGTAAGACAGGAGAATGTAGCTCTGGGTGGTTCAGGTTATTTCTGTAATTTTAAATAACCAAATGAACATTGATTATGCACTTATTTGCTGTGTGAAGGTCTTAGTTAATGAAACAAAGGCTTCCTGGTACCATAGGAAGTAGCCCGATGTGGTCTATTTTTAGTATATATGACAAACACAAGCCAACAAGCCGTGCTATATTAGAACACAGTTTTGTCACCCAAAGGAAATAAAATAGACAATAAAGAAAACACAAATCATTACTCAAGAATGCTGTCAAGAGTTGTCAGGTGGGACTAGAAACTGTTATTGAAAGCTACTCAGAATCCACATCTCTATCAGCCTGAGTATAAAATGATGGATAGAAAAAACTGTGTATTTCTTAGCTCACTTTTTCCTGTAATGGGAGGGACACCATGGAAGGTAACAAGTTCTAATGCATTACCTTTTCAACTTATTAAGCTCTATGTCCATAATTAGAAATTATTTGTGTTAATATGTTTATATTTCACATGAGCACATAGGTTTGAAAATAAGAAATCTTTCTATTTTGTAGATGAAATCAATAAAGGTGAAATTAGGCCTTTCAGAATACTTAGAATAATCACTTATCACACTTGTCAATTCGGAACTTACTGTCATTAATTTTGGCCTCATTCATCCTGAATTTTGTGATTATTTAGATAGAACTTGGATTAGGTTTATTTTGTGAGATTTACAAAGTCTCGTTGGATCGTGTAATTATATAGAGACAATCAGTGGCCATTTAAAGGTGATTAAAGGATCTTTCTTGGGAAATTCCTTTGTCCTTGAAAATATTAATAAGTAATTCAAAAATCATCCTTCCCAGTTTTTCATAGGATTCTGGAGATGGCTTGTTTTGTTTACATCTTTTGTGATGTGTTAATTCCAGGCTTTCTCATGGCTGGACCAAGGACTAGGCTTCCAGCTGACAGCCATAGTGTAATGTGTGGCGCTTTCTCAAGATGTATTCGTGAGCTGATCTTGAGTTTCTCAAAACTCATAATTCCATGAGAAAAACCAGTGCAAATAATAAATTAAGTTTTTAGACTGACCTATCAAAACCCATTTCATTGCTTATTTGACTGTAATTTTCTCATGCCAGCATCTTTGAACTATAACACTGTGACGTCTGCTACAAGTGTCAGTGGCGGTAATTGTGGGTCTGAGTCTCAGCTTTTCCATGCTGCTGCCTCCAGCATCCAGAGTTGTTCTTTTCAGAGCCCTCCACACAGATGAAGATGAGATTCTTGACTTCATCATAGAAAAGAATTTTAGCATGAGCCAGTATGAAGCAGAATTTGAGTTCATTAGGAAGAGGTTTTTTTTCAAATTTTTTTCATATTTTATTTATTTTTCATTTTATGTGTATGTATGTATTGCCTGCATGTAGGTAAGTGCACCTGTGTCGTGCAGTGCCCACAGAGGACAGAAGAGGCTGTCGGATCCCCTGGAACTGGAGTTATGGACAGTTGTTAGCTGTCCATGTGGGTTCTGGATTCGAACCCGGGTCTTGTGCAAGAACAATCGGTGTTCTTAATTGCTGAGCCATCTCTCCAGGAAGAGATTTCAACAAAGATTTAAGCATGGGGATTGATAAAAAGAAAAGCAAAGCATAAGAAAATGGCCATGTGGGTGCAGGCTTCTCCAAGAGACAGTTATGTTAAAGTGTTGCAGTTGTAGCTATGTGTAGTAGTATTTGGGTGACTCTCAGGTTGTATCTTAAAAGGTTGCTAAGGAATATCTCACCCATCACCTTTTCCCCACCTTTGTTTGGTAAATGGAACTATAAGGTGGTTCTGGAGGGGCCTTGCATAGGATTGCAATCCGACAAGGTAAAACCATGGGTTACATGGGTCTTGCAAGGGGGTTAAGACATGTCTTTTATTGTAAATGGAGTTGCTTGTGAAATTCCTAGAAAACTGTAGATTTACAGCTGGGAAGATGTGAGTTACTTTTCTGTTGCTATGATAAAGCACCATGATCAATGAAACTTATATAGAAGGAAGAGTTTATTTAGGCTTAGGGTTCCAGGAGAATCAGAGTCTGTCATGGTGGGGAGGCATGGAGCCATAGTGGGGAGCAAGTAGCAGGCATGGCTGCAGGAGCTGAAGTTGAGAGCTCACAGTTTCCTTCCTTATAAAGTTTTATTTATTATTTTTATATTATGTGTTTCTGTGTGTTGTCTGCATTTATGTAAGTGTACCCATGTTGTGGAATGCCTTTGGAGGTCAGAAGAGGGTGTTGGATCCCCTGGAACTGGAGTTACAGACAGCTGTCAGCCACCATGTGGGTGCTGGAGATCGAACCAGGCCCTCTGCAAAAGCAGCCAGTGCTGAGCCCTCTCTCCCACCCTAAGAGCTCACATTTTCAACAGCAAACACAAGCAGAGAGGGTAAACTGGAAGTGGGGCAAGGCTATGAACTTTCAAAGCTATCCCCTCCCCCCAATGAAGTGCTTCCTCCAGTAAGGTCACACCTCCTAAGGGTTTTATGACCCTCCCCAAACAGTGCCACCAACTAGGGACCAAGTGTTCAAATACTGGGAGCCTATGGGGGACATTTCTATTTCAAAGCACCACAGAAGACAAAGGCTGTACTTGGTTATACACGTTTAGGTCTTAATCATGATTCATTGTTGTTTCAACATTCTTATTTAAAGCATTTCTATACAAACAAATATTGTCTCTATGTGGCTCAAATTCTCTCTGGGTCTCCTGCGTGATCAGACAAACCATATAATATATTTTATGTGTATTTATTAACTTAACAAAGGAACAAATACCCAGTGCCTAGATTGGCACTGCCGTGACTCAAAGCCCCCCCTTATCACACCATGCAACTCCCATAGCCCCGCTAGCATTCTCTCATGCCTCCGGGGCCAGTGATCTTGCCCCAGGTCCACAGGGAGTCAGTCCATTCTGTCTTTGAGTTGCTGCTCTGGCTGAGAGTTTCCGGCACCATCACGCTCTACTGGCGGCTCCTGGCTTCCATCCCAAGATGGCTCCTAGCTTCCCTTCCTAGTTCCCGCTCCATGTCAGGCCCCGCCCATTGGAGGAACTAGCCAATCAGGAGACACTCTATATAGGCAATCTTCACAGCAAATATTAATTGCCCGACAGAAATCTTGATTCTCAGCTGACAAGAGACTTGATCCAAGCTCTGGGGTGAGGAACTCCTTTCCCTTCCCATGTCTCTTTAATTTTCCTTGGTCTTTTATCCTGTTGCAGTAGTACTAAAATATTAAAGCTATAGAATGATTACAGTGGCCTTTGTAGGCTGGCTTGGGAACTACATGTGAGTCCGTTCTGAATAATAACTGGTTGGGTTCCAAGAGTTTACCTCTGAGTGAGTGACCATTTTATTATCTAAAAGCATTGTTAAACTCATGACCATTTCTTTCTAGTCACCAGTTATGGTTTACATAGCTATTGTTTTTTTAACTACTTTAATATCAGTTATTAAACTGATTAACTGATTAACTCTCTTGTACTATTTCTAATTCATCCACAGTAGGGATTGTCTTGGCTTTTTGTACTCTATAGTCCAATGTGAATTATCATTTTAATATTATTTCTTGGGACAGTGCATTCTACAAATGAATGGGGGTCCCTAAATTTTAAGTCTTAAGAAGACTTGTGTATACATTTGAATTATAAGACTATGTTAGTCAGTATTCTGTCATTGTGATAAAATACTGGAGAAAATCAACTTTGAAGAAGGAAAGGTTCATTTTGGTTCTTTCAGAGGTTTCAGCCTATGGTTGCCTGGCCCTCTTGCCTTGGGTATACAGTAGTGCAGTGCATCATGGTGGGGAGTATGGTGGAGGACATGCTCCTTGTGGTCAGAAAGCAGAGACAGTTTCCAGTATAACCTTTGAGAGTACATGCCTCAGTGACTTAGCTTCCTCCCTCTAGGCCCTGCCTTCCAAAGGATGCATCACCACCCAATAAGACAATAAGCTAGTTACTAAGTCTATAACACAAGGAAGCTTTCAGGGACATTTACCCAAACCCTAACAAAGATTGAGAGTAAGATACATTTAGTACTAAAGGTCTTCATATTTAAAAATTTCTTTGTATGGTTCTTACTGCATGTCCATTTTGTATGATCATTCGGAGTCATAGTTAGGAGTGTGGGTTGCCACACTGAACAGGATAGTGGGAATTTCATTTATTCCTTAAATGCATATGGAAATACTGCTTGACAGAACAGTGTATGCTGATAGAACCCTGTTCTTAAAAATATGAAAATGTGCTTCCTAAGAACATTATTTTCTATTGCCCAAGTCTACATTTCACAGGGTCTACTTAGTTTTAAAATGTTCTCATGTTTGAAATCATATATTTCTACTTTGAAAGTTCAACTTAAAGAGACCTAGTTGCAGATACTGGTTATATGTGGCTTACCTAATGGTTACCTAAGATTATTTATGAGCTTTTACTTTCTTTGACTCCCTTATGTGAGTGACAGGAAGCACAGTGGGGTTTATTTTCATGGGTAGACATCGTCCTTTCTGGATGTAACAGGAAGATGACAGCCTTGCATGGGAGCCCCAGTTTTTACACTGTGATGTCAAAGGTCAGCTCTGTTCCTCTAAGCATGTCCATGGTGTTTCTTTTTTCTTATTTTCTCTATAACTACTGTGAAATCTCTTCAGGGAGCAGTGTTTTGGTTTTGTTTTTTTTCTTTTTTCTCTTCTTGACCATCCTTCAAAAAGCATGTCTTCTTCTAGTGCCATCAGTAGGCATTTCCTGTTCTGTTTTCAAATTTTACTCTACTTGAAAAAGAGTTTTGAACCTTTAAAAGCCTGTAACCTGGTTTGCTTTCATACTGATGCCAGCAAATGAAATTACACTAATTGCTTTTAATCTCTTAGTCACTTTGGTTTTGGTATGAGGACATTGTGGTGTTTGTGAACAGATTTTTGTGCCAGAAAAATAATATAAAGCCATTGCTCAGAGAAATAGTGCCATTAGGAGTCTTCAGAAACACATAATAATGGCAATTAATGACAATCAGGGTCCAACTTACTGCCAGCTGGAGCTGACATTTTTTTTTAAAGGAGCAAAACATATGAAATTTATTTTATTATTATTTTTTCTACATTATGTCAGTATTTTTACATCTGCTTGTGATTACTCTGCCTTGTAACTACCACCTCAGGCCCAGTTATTTTTTAGGGGAAAAATGAATTCCTTATGTAATAAGTTATAGTTTGGAAAATTTCTCTGACAGACCGTGAGCTCTTCTTACGAAACATTTAATACACAAGCTATAACTCATGAGGGACAGAAGTATGGGTTTATCATAGAAGGAAAGTAGATCTTATGTATCCAAGTTAACTTTTGTAAGGAGGAAAATTTGTGCCTTCTAGATGAATGTAATATTTTAATATGAAGTATAGCAATATTCAAACAAACAAACAAACCAAACAAAATCCTGCTGAATCCAAAATGAATATTGCCCTGAGACAGCTTGGCATGGAGCAGAGCCAGGACATATTTTAAGATGACTTCATAGAATTACCTTCCTTTCATGATTATACTGTAGTAGACTCAAAAGGAAGTTACAGGTAGATCAGGATGGGTACAAACTTTGTATGTGTTTAAAGAAAATCATAAATGTGTGAAAAGATTTAAATATAAGGGAGAATCATAAAGGCCCTGCGTAGGGTACTTGAAATAGTCTATTTAACACTGATAACTCCTTACAGATTGTGAAGTGGTGGTTTTTTTAAAATTAGAAGCTGGGAATGTTGCAACCCCAAAAGCATATGATATAGTTGTTGCTAGGATTGTGCATTGCTTTGTGCCAGTAACTGAATAAACAAACAGGATAAGCCCACAGAAATTGATGGCTCTGCTCTGGTACTCCTAACTCATTGACCATCTGTTTATTGTTATGTTTTTAGTCCTGTGTTTTCTCACCTTATCGTATCTATGTTTCTGACACTTGGAATTTGTGTCTGCTATAAGGAGATTAGTCAGTCATCTTTGTGGTTCTGTTGTTTGCTTTCAGTAAAGGTGTGAAAACCTGTGAAGACAATGAAGTCGATGAGAAGGCAGAACACTTAGGAAGTCATGTTCTGCCTTGGGTATAAGCTGTGAACTTCAGTTCTCAGGTTTTTAAAGTATTGCCTATTTTTCAGAAGCCATCTTTTCATTTTTAATGTAAGGATAGTGTTAAATGTTTTTCCTGCATGGAGTGCTTGGATCTGTCTATCAGGGTTTCTCTCTCTCTCTCTCTCTCTCTTTCTCTCTCAGCTGTGGGGATTGGTTGATTTCCTTGGGTGTTGTGCTCTGGGTTTCTTACAGGGTGTTGAAGACTGCTTTGACAACTTGTGAATGGGGATTGTGCTAAGAACGCATACAACATGCAGTATTGCTCCTGGGACATGTAGATTTGGAGAACTTTTTGTTCTTGTATTTTTCTCAGTGCTAGAGATGACCCTAGGGCCTCACTCATGCTATCTGTTCTAGTTTGTTTCTCCATTGCTGTGACACAATACTCTGACCAATACCAATTTGGGGAGGAAAGGGTTTATTTGGCTTACATCTTCCTGGTCACAGTTCATCAGGGCACCCAAGGTAGGAACTCAGGGCAGGAACCTGGAGGCAGGGGCTGAAGCACAGGCCATGGAGGAATGCTGCTTATTGGCTTGCTCTCTTGGCCCCTGCTCAGCCTGCTTTCTTATGCAACACAGGCCCACCTTCCCAGGGGTGGCACCACCCACAGGGGGCTGGGCCCTCCCACATCACTCAAAAATCAAGAAAATACTCCAGAGACATGGCCACAGGCCAGTCCAATGGAGGCAATTCCCCACATTGTGGTTTGAATGAGAATGTCCCCCATAGGCTCCAAGTATTTGGACATTGTGTCCCCAGTTGGTGGTGCTGTTTTGGGAGGTCTTAGAAGGTGTGACCATGCTAGAGGAAGCAGGTCATCGGGGGTGGGCTTAGAGAGTTCTTAAGCCTTGCCTGATTTCCAGTCACTCTCTTGCTTCCTGTGCCTGCTTGGAAGATGTGAGAGCTTAGCTTCCAGTCCTCCTCCAGCCACCTCTGCTGCCATGCATCCCGCCATGATGCACTCTTGCCCTTTGGAGCCATAAGCTTAAATAAACTCTTCCTTTTGTAAGTTCCCTTGGTCATGGTGTTTCTATCACAGCAACAGAAAATTATCTAACACACCAGTTGAGGCTCCCTCTCCCCATATGTGTTAAGTTGACAACTAAAGCTATCCAGCACACTAGGCTAGTACTCTACCACTGAGCTGATCTCCAGCATGGGGATTGTTTTCATAGTTACTGTGGGAATGATGCTGTCACTCTTTACTTACTGTCTCACAGGTGTGCTGGGAGGCTTTGTGAGACGATGCATGGTGTTCTTTGCAAGGAAGCTGTTTAGGTGAGGCATGTAATTAGTTTTGTCCCCATCACTGTTTGTGTTTCTCCTGCAAATCCAGGGTGAGGCAGTGTTGCGGTTGCACCAACACAAAGGTGCTCGGGCTATCCCACAAGTAAGTGGTGCTGATTTCCCAAGAGGGAGCTCTGGTGCTCTGTAGTGAGTTTTCAGTGACATCTCCTTATTAGAGTGGAGTGTGGATAACTTCTCTCCAGACCCACTGTCCCCTCTATCTGAAGTCCAGGTCCCATTGTAGCACAGGAGTCCACTCTTTACCCTACACGAGCTGAATATCTGAGGCACCTTTGCTGTGGCTCCTCTGAAATAAATGTTGAATGAACAGTCATTCTGTCTTTAAAGGCAAGGGGTATTTTAACTTAGACATGGTTTTTATCCCAGCAGGTAGCAAGAAACAGACTACCAAGAATTGGAGGGGGGGGGGTTGCGGGGGAGTCACAGCTGGGTGCTGTGGTTTGAGTGGCATCTCCAAAAATCAAATTGAAATTTGATTGCCATTGTGAAGGTATTAAGAAGCAGGACTGATAAGAGATGGCTTGGAAGGATCCAACTTCATGAACAAATGGGTGCCATTGTCGAGAGTGTGCCGTTATAAATGGGTCTCTCCCTCCTTGCCTCAGCCCTTCCAGTTTTCACATTAAAGCATAAAGGGCCTGGCCGGATGCCAGCTCCATGGTCCTAGGCTTCTCGGCCTCCATAATCAGAAACTAAATAAATCTCCATACTTTCTAAATCACTCAGTCTGAGAGATGATAGATTCCCCTTCCTAAGGAGGCAGTTTCCCAAGATCCTCAGTGAATTCCTTTGTACTAAACAGATTGCATCAATTCTATATATGCTCTCCATTTTTACTCATAGATACATCCTCGTGATACAGTTTAATTTATAAATCAGGTACAGTCAAGGTTAACAATACTTAATAAATTGGAACAACGGAACTGCACTGTAATAGAAGTCATCTGAGTGTGGCGCCTCTCACTTTCTCAGAGTCTACTCACCTTTCTTCTCATCTTTCTTCTTGGGATGCACAAGGGCCCACCCTCTTCCCCACATGGGGTGCATATCTGAGACACTTTTCCTGTGGCTCCTGTGAAGTAATGAAATGATGAATGCATAGTCATTGTGAAAGAAAGGGGTCCTTGACTTTGGAGAGACAACCATGGGGCTCTGTTATCTAGAGGGCTCTCTGTCACTTTTGTCACCTGTGTGGGACTTAGAGACCTTATGAAGCCACCAGTCCATCACTGCAGCCCTCTACCCAATCCCCCTTTCACACTGCAATGGTTGGTGTCTCCTTTGCTGAGGCATCTGAGACATATAGTGCCAACATGTCTCTTTTGTATTCCTTCAAAAGAGAGGAGCAGGATGAACTTAAAAAACATGACTTTTAAGAGGGATGGAGTTTTGGGGTGTGTGTATGTATACATACACGTGTGTGGGCGCTAGCTTGCTTAACAGCAAGTACTTGAAGCCAGAGGTCAACATCAGGTTCCTGAGGTGCTGTCCACATCTACCTTGTTTTTTTGTGACAGGTCTCTCATTTGACTTGGAGCTCATCAATTAGGCTAGACTGGATGACTGGCAAGTTCCAGGAACCCTCCTGTCTCTGTCTCCCTAGTGCTGGGATTATAAGTTTTTGCTACCACACCTGACTTTTTTACATGGGTTCTGGGGATCAAACTCGGGCCCTCATGCTTGAACAGCAATCACTTTACCAACAGAGCCATCTTTCCTATTTTTGTCTTTAATGAACACTTTGGACCCTGTTGCCTCAGAGGCCAGACATCAGCTAAAACCATTTTACTGATGCCCATGTTGAACCCTAGGAGTTGCCCCCAAAATATCCAGATTTCTTGATGACCCAAGTTCTGTGCTTTCAGAACACCCAAGTTCTATCTTTGACACACATGTTCTTTGACAGAGACTATTACTTGAACTTGAGAAGGCTGATGCACTTCCCCCATCTTGGCGAGACCCCAAGCTCTTGGAAGCCTCCCAGAGGGCCGGTGAGGCTGTGTGTAATGGTCTTCCTGAGAGTGCATAGCAAGCCTGGGAAGTCTGGCCTAGTTTTCTTTGGGGAAAATGCCAGCATTGGCCCAGTGTCCTGGTTGGCTCTGACCAGAAAGGATGACTAATCGGCTTCTTGGTATTTCTTGTTTATAGTACTAATGACTGGAAATAGAGCTCCACTAGAGAGGAGATTTTAAAAGCTGAACGTAGTTAGTCATGTTGAACTGGGGAGTCATTGCCAACCCCTTGTGATTTGAAAGATGCTGAAAGGCCCCACCTGTACAATCGCCATCCCTTCAGGCCATCTGCTGAGCTGCTTGTAATTTCCATATGCAGTGGGGACCCAGAGCCTCCCTTTGTGTCTGCTAACCAGCTCTGAGGCCTGAGCCACATTCCTTCTGTCCCTTGCTTTCTTGTCCATAAAGGGTGTGGAATGAGCCTTGTTTCCTGAAACAGGTGGCCCTCTGAGGCTCCCAGCAACATGAGAACTGAGAAATGTATTTTTAGTGTGGGGAAAGTTCCCAGCCATGTATACAGCAAGGTCATGTGTTCAACATGGCTATGCATACAACAGCCATGTATACAATATGGCCACTCCTACTCAGCCTCTGTATTTACTACTATGGTTGGAATGGGAAGTGTTCCCCCAAGGCTCTGTGTTGACTTAGGAGATGTTAGACACCTTAGGAGGTGGAGCCTTGATGGAGGGCATGTCCTTGGACTGGATCTCACCCTGACTCCTTCCAGTCTGAATGTCTGTCTCTCTGCTTCCTGGCCACAATGATGTAAGCTGCTCTGCCCCATCAGGCTGCCTGCCACAATGGACTAAATCCTCTGAACCATGAGTCTTTCCTTCTTTTGAGTTGTATATGACAGGCATTCTGTCAGAATGAGGAAGCTAATGAATACAGCAGGGACTGTGGAGCATGTATTGGGGAGGGTAACGTGGCTCATCTGTATGGTCACTGTTGTTTCAGTCTTCATTGACATTCATGGAGCACACACACAAAAGGCCTGTGAAGGAGGTTAGTGGGTAATGAAAGAATTTATGTACAACAGATCAGAGTAGAAACAGACAAGTTTATTGAGTAGACTGTGAGAGTAGAAGGTGTTAAGTTTCAGATATCCCTGCCCTCTCACCAACAGGGTCTCAAGGACTTCTCAAGCTCCTGAGAAAAGGGACCTGAGTTGATAAGCACCTTGGTCTTTGAAGTCAAGAGAAGCAGACTTTTCTCCACTATTTGGCCAACGCAGCAGCCTTCCCCTTTGATCTCTAAAGAGGACAGGTTTTAACAGTCCTGCTCTCCTGCCCCTCCCCCCAACGCCCAACTTTAAAAAAATACATCTTCCTGCCTTCTGCAGGAAGCAGAAGCCTCCCCCTTAAAAAGACCCCACCTGGGTAGACATTTTCCCTGCCCGGAAAGGAATCTGTCCCATATGTTCCCTTGCTAATAAACTCTATTCCGATGGAGTTTTATCTGTGTCCTGATGCTTTCTCCTGATCAACCAGATTCATCCATAGGCTACTTTATCTATCAGAAGGGAGAAAGTCAGTGACTAAAGAACTGCCTGCCCTTCAATGGGCTGAGGCAGTTTGTATTTAGGAACTCTCCTTTCAATTTGGGTTCCCACCATGGAAATGAGGGCAGTCCTGACTGGCTGATGTTCAACTCTGGGTAGGCGCTGGGTTTATAGGGTAGTAGTTCTGGGATGGTGGTTAGTTTAATTGACTGTGCTGAGTCACACCATTCCTGTGCTCATGACTTGGCTGGAAAGGGCCCATTGTTTTCTTTTATGGTGAAATTGTTACTGTCGCTATTAGAGTCAAACCCTGGGCCCTGACAACCCTACAAAGGCCCATTCATCTGTCCCTCATAGGCCAATTGAATTGGTAAGTTGTAATGAAGGCAGAGATGGGAAATTCATTTAATGTGGCCACTGGGAAGGGGAACAAATAAAGAGATGCTGTGACACTTCAGTTCA
Organism: Nannospalax galili; assembly: GCF_000622305.1. Taxonomy (NCBI): domain Eukaryota; kingdom Metazoa; phylum Chordata; class Mammalia; order Rodentia; family Spalacidae; genus Nannospalax; species Nannospalax galili. The sequence continues at coordinate 1,128,617 of NW_008355790.1, forward strand.
TCTTTGGGGTTCTGATATAAAGTTCAGTTTAAGTAGAGGGCAAGAGGTATGTATAATTAAGTAGTCCTGGTTAAGGTATGGTCCCACCCATCATTGACCCAAAGCAATGTTGACATTTCTTTTAACTTAAATCCCCCCCCCCTAAAAAAAATCTCCTTCCTCCCTCTTCCTGTGTGCACACATGTAGAAGTCAGAGGACATTGTTGGTCCTTGAGTTTCATGTTGTTTGAGACAGGGTCTCTTGTTTGCCACTGCATGCAGGTTTTTCTTGTCTCTGCCTTGTGCCTCACTGTAGAAGCACTGGGAACATAAACATTTACTACTGTGTCTGGTTTTACATGGGTGCTGGGGATCTGAACTCAGGTCCTCATGCTTGCACAGCAAGCACTTTACCCACTGAGCCATCTCTCCAGCCCATCTTTTACCTTAAATTTCTATGAATCTCTTATTCTCATACATTCCTGAACTAGAGCTTGTTGCAGGTTCTCCTCAGGCCAGCAGTGAAGACCCTAACCTAGATCGGGTCCCCTGCCGATTTGGGGGGCAAGAGGCGCGGAGTCACAACACACAGACTCCAGGAGTAGGGTAGAAGCAAGCACTAGGCGAGGTGCTGCAGGCTCGTTTAATGCTGGAGGGGGAAGGCCTTATATTTCCCTTTTCTCCACCCCCAAGTCCCTTTAGTCAGTGTATTGTTTTCTGATTGGCCGGCACCACGCAGCCTGTCAGCAGTCACTGGGCTCGTGAGCAGGGTACAGAGTCGTGGGCTCCTTTTGGTGGGCTATTTGCGGACCAAGAAGTGAAGTGCATTCTCACTGAATCCTAGGGCTCTGAGTCCCCCGTCTTTGGAGGCCTCCTGCTACAGAGCCTCCTACTCACCATGTGGTCAGAGGACCAACATATCAACATTTCCTGTAAACCCGAGAGACATGAGGAACCTAAGCTCCAGCCCAGACCTGGATCTGAATTTTAGCAAGGATTTCACACATTCCAAGGAGGAGTTTCCTGAAGTGCTTCAGGATAGGGGAAAACATGAATACCTGCCAAATGCCAGTGTGTATTCAGTCCAGATCAATTCATTAATCAAAAAGGAACACACGGGCCAGAATACGTGAAGATTAATTTTGATGAAGGGAAAAAAGTTGGGTCCGTGACTGATTGAAATACTGTTTTGCCTTCTCTGCGTAATGACCTATGGAAGTTTTGATCTGATTGAGGATAAAAAGTTGTTAGCATTATTAAGAATTTTAAAGTGAGGCTGGAGAGATGGCTCAGTGATTGAGAGCACTGGCCATTCTTGCAAAGGATCCGGGTTTGGTCCCAGCACTCACATGGCAGCTAACAACTGTCTGTAACTCCAGATCCAGGTGATCTGCCACCTTCTTCTGGCTTAGTGGACATTGCACACATGTGGTGAAATACATACATGAAGGCAAAACACTCATACACCAAAATAAATTTATTTTTTTTAAATCAAAGAAAATGTTAAAGCATCTACCTCAAGTTACACTTTCACATAATTTATCTGAAGTCTTGATGTCTGTCTTCTGAGGTAAGAATTGTGTGAATATTTTAGGTGATGAAATTGTTTTACAAAAAGCTTAAATAGTTATCTACAGCTACTTGCTAGGAGGGAAAAGTTGTGATTTGCACTTGAGAAGTAATCCCGGAAGAGCTGTCCAGTTTAAGCTTTGTTTTCCAAATGGCCAGGGTCTGGCCTGGCTAGGGACATTTTTAGATTCAGTCAGCATGCCTGGTAAAGGTGCCATTTGTAGAATTCCCAAGAAGGAGGGCTGGGAATATGGCTCAGTGGTAGAGTACTTGCCTGTTATGCACAGGCTCTGGGTTCAAATCCCCGGTACTCTCAAAGGAAAATGAAAAATAAAACAACTTGTACCAAGAATGAGGACAGCCTAAAGCACAGAACTTATATTGCCTCTATGGGTTCATGATCTTGTTTTATTTTTTCCTTGGTCTGTTTTTGGAACTCTTAGATCTTCAATACTGAGTTTGTCCAATTAAAAAAATAAGAGCACTTACAAAGTAAGAAATATTTGTCCTTTGTAAGAATCAATTACTCTGGTTTTATTAAAAAATATTTTATTATTTTTATTTTATATTGTAAATGAGTGTATTGTCTACATGTGTTTAAGTGCACCCATGCCATACAATGAATGCCTGTGGAGGTCAGAAGAAGGCAATGGATTCCCTTGGAACTGGACTTCCAGACGGTTGTTAGCCACCATGTGGATGCTGGGAATTGAACCCAGATCCTTTGCAAGAGCAGCCAGTGCTCTTAACCAGTGAGCCATCTCTCCAGCCCAATTGTTCTGTTTTAACAGTTGTTTCCTGCACTTAATACTGGAAGTTGGTTCCTGATTTTGATTTTGAATTAGATTTACAGACAAGAGCAGTTTGAGAACATACATGCTTGCCTTAAAAAGCAGGCTTATGGTATACCTTTTAGGGAAAAAACATTCTTCTATGAGGACCTCTTCAATTTAGTATTTAACATTTCAAAGGATTCTGAAGGACTCTGCTTTTTCAAAAGTCAGCAAAGATTTTAAGTTATTGTCATCATTAGACTTCAAAGCAGAAACCCTGGGCTATTTTGGTGCCAGTGCTTTTAATCCTAACCTTTGTATTGAGATTAGGGACACAAAAGACTGTCTCCAAGGGATAAGCTATTTTGTTTTGTTTTTCTTTTCCTTGAAGAGTGACAGTGGAAGTTCTGCTCTCTGGAACTGTCCTTCACTCATTGATTTTTTTTTTTTTTTTTTTTTTTTTTTTTTTTAAGATGAAATCTGCACAGTGGGGTCTGTCATTAAAAAAAAAAAAAAAAAAAAGCTGTGATAGTGAGAAGACTTGGCAGTTACAGATCAGCTGCCTGTGCTCCCAGCCTATTTCCATAAAAGATAAAGAGTCATAAAGCTCTCCCAAATTATGTTAAATGTGTCATTATTTTAATGTTTAGAGGGTGGGTAGATGGATAGGGTGAAGGGGCTGGTAAATTAACTGTGATGACTGCAAGCAGCCTCAGGCAGCCATGCTTTGCCAAGGGACCTCCCTGGGAGAGTCCTGCCATTCTTTCTCACCACTCACCCTTTTACCTCCCCAGGACCCTGCACACAACCACTCTCATACCTTCCTACTCTTTGCTGATGCACCGCATGTAGATGAATCAGCATTGAGAACAAAAACTACCCAGAAGCCTCCATGGCTGGCAACACTGTGGAGGAAACCACAGAACTCCCTCAGTGGGAGGATTCTCAAGTATGATTACATCTCGCTTAAGTTTGGAATGTGATTGACTAGTGCTACCTACATAGGATAGCCATCCTTCAACATCTGCAGAGGAGAGTCCCAGGATCTCTTTGGGTACCACAATCTGAGGATGCTCACTGAAGTTTCTTTCATCAAATGGCATATGATTCACAGGTAACCTATGCACATTCTCTGGTTATACTTTAAACCAACTGTATATATTGCTTGTATTACCTACTACAGTGTAACTATCATGCTGTTGTGTTAGCTTTTCATCTCTATTACAAATATACCTGAGAAATACAACTTAAAGGAAAAGAGATTTGTTTTGCCTCGTGATTTTGGTGGCTTCAGTCAATACTATCTATTTCTGGGTGTTGAGGCAGAACACCGGTGGAGCAGAACTGCTTACCTTGTGGTCTCAGGGAGCAGAGAGAGACACAGAGGGTCCAGGGCAAGTTATAGCTCTAAGGACACACCTCAGTATGTTCCTAATTCCTTCAAGCAAACCCCTTCCATGAAAGTTTTCATCGCCTCCCAATGACATCATCGAATTGTAAACTCAGCAGTGGATTGTCCCATTGATTAGGTCAGAGCCCTCATGATTCAGTCACCTCTCAATGATTGGATCCACCAAACCTTTGGGGTTTGGTATAGTCACAGTGTAGTTATACTGTATTTTTAGAACTGGTAACAAGAAAAAGGCCTCTATATGCTCAGTATGGATGTAATTGTTTTCATGAGTATTTTGAATCTGCCCTTGGTTGAACTCACAGGTATGGAAAGGAAACTGTGGGTAGAGAGGGCTAATTGTAATTTTCTCTTCTAATATCCGTCAAGGTCAGTCATGCAAGTTAAGGAGAGGTTCATCTTAGCAGTGCCACCTGTCACTGTTGATGTTGGATCCCTTGCATTTGTGTGGCAGCTTTCACCATTTCTCAGCAGACAGTCACCCGCACTGTCTTCTAGAAAAAAATCTGGAGCCCAGTTTTGGCAGTCTACAGTGGTATAATTAATAGGCTACTGATTAGTTGAAGGCATCGCAAGTGGGAACTGCTGGCTTTGTAGGAGATTTGTGAGTTGGGAACTAGGTGGGAGATCGAGGGAACTGGAGTGAAAAACACTTGAGAATAATGGAGGAGCATGGAATTGGGGACTGTGGAAAAGTGATGGAATGATGCAGTGAACGCAGCACTGACTTGGAGGTCAGAGACCCAGGGCCTTGGTCACTTTGTGTCGCTTCCTCCTAACTGTGTTGCTTGGAGAAAGTCATTCTGTGTCTCAGTTTCTTCACCCAATCAACCCCAGTGTCTTTTTTGGTTATCAGATGATTTGGTTCTAATGTAATGTATCTAAACCATACAACAAGCCAGTCAACCAATCAGCCAGTCCAAAGTCTTGGACCACCAGTGTCTTTTTTGGTTATCAGATGATTTGGTTCTAATGTAATGTATCTGGGCATAAACCATACAACAAGCCAGTCAACCAATCAGCCAGTCCAAAGTCTTGGACTGGAGAATTAAAAACAGTGTGCCCATTTTACAGAACCATTGAAAGATGCTGTTAGGAGTTTAGAAAGAGAATGTCATATGTAGATAAGGAGAGTGCTCATTTTTTCATGTACATTTAATACGTTTTAGGAAAAATCTGTTTAGGTGCCAGAAAAGTAGAGGCAATGTGACTGAAATTTGTAGGCTAGAATTAATGTGGGACTTATGTCTGATAAAATGAGAGAGAGAGAGAGAGAGAGAGAGAGAGAGAGAGAGAGAGAGAGAGAGAAAGATTCAGAAAATATTGTGAAAGAGATGACAGAAAGATTTGATGCTATTTCTGTTATTTTCTTTTTGAAAATTTCAACAACTGGGGACTGGAGGTGGCTCATCAGCTAAGAGCACTGGCTGTTCTTCCAGAGGATTCACATTCAGTTCCCAGCACCCACATGGCAGTTAGCAGCCATCTTGTAACTCCAGTTCCTGAGGATCCGACACCTTCTTCTGGCCTCCATGGGCATTGCATATCTGGGGACACTTACACAAAGGCTAAAGATTCATATACATGAAATAAAAATAAAAAAATAAATAAATAAAATTTAAAAATTGAACAACCAATATGACATTTTAGCATCTCACCTTGGACAGATAAAGAAAATTGTGGAGTAATAGTTTTGATTGTTTGGTAACTTATTTTTGAATAGGATTTGGAGATTCCCAGCCCCACATACCTGTATATAGATCTTTACAAGCATGGTTTTATTGTAGTTTTCAAGGAGTGCATGCTATTGCTTGAATTTTTTAAAGATAAGTCTCAGGTAGCCCAGGCTAGCCTTGAACTTGCTATGTATCTGAGGATGGCCTTGAACCTTGATGTTCCTGCTTCTACATCCATAGTGCTAATATTACAGGTGTGCAATACCATGCCCAGTACTATAGTGCTGGGTTCAAATCTAAGACTTCCTGCATGCTAGGTAAACACTCATTGTGTATAGCTGCTAACTGTTGTCTCATTGGCTGGGCTGTTCTTGGTACAGATAATTAAGTGAATGATGGATCATTCTACTGACAGCAAACAAGCCTAAGAGGATGACTCGGGCATCTTCAGATCCTTTCTGTCTTCAGTGCAACGAAAGCAAACCGTCTTTTCTAAGTTCAGATGTTGCTGAAGTTACCCATAAACTCAGAGGTTGTCGGGAATGAAATACCATAAGTGGGCAAGAAAATGTTAGGCCCAGCCATGGAGAACAAGAGGTTTGGGGCTATATAGTGAATCGAAACGATGCCTCTGCAGTGTGTTTTAGGTTCTTCAGGAGTTGTTAAATGATTTTTATTTTATTATTATTTAAAAATTTTTATTTTTATTTTATGCGTATAAGTGTTGTGCGTGCATTATGTAAGTGCACCACATGCATACAGTGCCTGTGGAGGCCAGAAGAGGGCAACAGATTACCTGGAACTGGAGTTTCTCATATTTGTTAGCCGCGATGTAGGGCCTGGAAGTGGAACCTGGGTCCTCTACAAGAGCAGCCAGGGATCTTAACTGCTGAGACATCTCTCCAGCCCCTGATTTTTATTTTTAACTAGAATTCAACATGTATTATCACCCAGAGAACATAGTACATAGAATATAGAACCCGGTACAAAGACCGAAATTGTTCTAGTGCTGGTTGGGTGGTGTGCCAGGGAGCAGTGGCTTTCTCTGCTTACCATACTGCTCTTTCTCACCTCACTCAAGCCTATTTCACAGCATGATTTCTTTTTCATCTGACTTAATCCTTTTCCAGGCAGATGAACCATCCTTTATGTAGCTTCACAACAATGAGAGAAAGTGAAGAGAATTATTGCGGAGTGAGGTACCCTCGAGTGTTCTCCATTCTAGGAGTGGAACGTCGTTGGAGCAACGAATTGGGAAAGTAGCTTATTTTGATTGATTTGAACTTGAACTTGACCTAGAACTGAATTAATTACAGTTAGCTAGAGTCCCATCTAAAGCACCGCCCTTAACATGTTTCATTCCAAGGGCCATGTGAGAAATATGCGTGGCAATTGGTAGCACGCCCCGCCTAGTGCACTAGACCTAGTACATTGTCTTGAAAAACTCACAGTGGGAATGTTTGCCCTGAGACATTGTCCAGCTTATTTTTCCTCTCAGTTTTATGAGGGCTCCCAAAATGGAATTTGGGAAACCGAATCTGTGAGATGAAATGCCAGTCCCTTGATCCCAGTTAGATCTTGGCCTGTTTCTCTGTATATAGAGTGTTCTGTGAACTGACCCTTGACTCAAAATACATGCTGATCTTTAATGGATTCCTGAGTGTTGGGGTCCCACTTTTAAAAGCAATTATTAAAGAGAAAACAGAGCACTTCCCAGATGTAAAACTGTTTCTCATTTCCCGGTGGGTCTGTTAATCTTGAGATATTGGAAGAATTCAAGGAAACTAATTTAAATTACATTCCATTACTCTTTTCCCCTTAAATTATCGAATCCTGGACTATACTCCTGACTTCATGAAGAAGAACAAAGGCAAGACTTTGACCAATATCAGATAAATGTGGTTCTTCCACTCTTAGGTGTGACACTAAGCATTTGTAGTTGAACAAATGCACTGTAGAGTTTCAGCAGCTGGTAGGATTTACTATGCCTGGGCCATACTTCAAGCTGCCTGTCTGACATATTTTGCTGCTTATTTTTAAGTGGGTTTCATATTTCATTGACTCTCATAGCTGGAAAAGACCTTGGAGAACTTCTGGTCTGACACACTCATTTTATATAAATGAAACAATGAATCCTACAGAGATTTAGGGACAGGCATAAGGTCACAGTGCTAATACAAGGCAAAGCTAGGGCTCAAACCCCAGTTTCCTAAATCTTGCTCCACTATTTCCGGGAACTTCTGAAAAGGACCCAGCAATAGTCTTCACTGTTCCCTACATCCTTGCTGGAAGAATTTTGATGAACTGTATGTTCTTGTCGGATATTTAAAATTTAGGTAATTTTTTCTAGCTGTTACTTTCCCCCCTTTTTATTAGGCTCCATTTCTAACAAACACAAAATGAGGGAGAGCAGCAAAACAAACCCAATATCCAGAAATTTTCAACTTATTGCTGAGGTTGTTTTTTTCTGTATTCCCATCTACTTCACACGTCCCCCAATAATTTTGAGTTGATCCCAGATATCATATTGTTTGATTCACAAATGTTTTACTAAGTATCTCTAAAAGATAAATACTTAAAAAACAGTCATAATACTCTTAATTTAATAACCCAAATAAATTAGTGGTAGCTGCATAGTATTAAATATCCTATAGTTGTTCTTTTTTTAACCTACTGTAAATATTAGCTACCCATTGTATTTTTGAATATTTTTTCTCTTCCAAAGGAGAGACAAACTCTGTTAAGAATAATGAGGGAATTAGGTCAGTGGAAAGAGGGAGACTTTGTAAAGGACTTTCAGTATCACTGATAAATGAGCATGGTGGAGCTGAAGAGGGCTCAGTGGGTGAAGATGCTTGCCACGCAAGCCTGGTGACATAAGTTCGATCCCTGGAACCTACATAAAGGTGTAAGGAGAGAACAGACTCCACACAAAGTTGTCTCAGCTCTGTATATATGCTGTGGTATGTACATACGCACACACACACGCACACGCAATAGAAAAAAGTTAACAAAAATGAGCCATGATTTAACAACCACCTAGGAATTAACTAAGTAGTCATTTAATTTGCGAGTGTTTTAATTATGTCTACATAAATTGATAAATCTTTTTTAAAATAGTAGTTTAAATTTTTTTTAAATTTAGTAGTGTGTGTGTGTGTGTGTGTTTGTGTGTGTGTGTGTACATGTGCCTACCATGGCTTGTGCATAAAGGTTGGAAGACAATGTTCTAGTTTCATTCTGTTGATGGAATAAAACACTCAGATCAAAAACAGCTTGGTGATGGGGAGTATGTTTGTTTGGCTGACATTTCAGGTCACAGTCCTTCATTGAGGGAAGTCAGGGCAGAAACTCAAGGAGGAACTTGAAGCAGAATCCATAGAGGAATGCTGCTTGTGGGTTCACTCAAAAGCTTATACTTAGCTAGCTTTCTTATACAACCTGCCTAGGGAGTGTATAGTCCAGAGTGGGCTGGGCTCTCCTACATCAGTTAATAATCAAGACAACCCCCTCACAGACATGCCCACAGACCAGTCTGACTCTAGGCTGTGTCAAGTTGACAGCTAAAGCTAAGGAGAGCAGACAACTTTCAGGAGTCAGTTCTCATCTTCCACCGTGGGTTCCAGGGATAGAACTCAGGTCCTCAGACTTGCTCTGCAAGCACTTTACCAGCTGAGCCCTCTTAAGGCCACTCCATTGATAAATTTTAGTATGGTGTTTTCCTAAGATACTGTAGCTATTCACTTTGTATCTCTAAAGAATTTGTCACCCCAGAAAGCAAGAAAGTCAATGTGATTTTTACTTCGAGGTCTTTAATGATTTTTTTTTTTAAAATGACCATCCTGTGCTTTTAAAGTTCAGGTAAGTATAGTGTATGCTTAGAGTCACGTTCCATTCACTAGAAACTGTCTTCCAGGGAAGCATTTATGGGAGATCACCCTATCCTTTTGGGAGGTATATTTGGTAATTTGTTTCTCCATTCCTTCCACTGTTCCCTTTCAGTTGCCTTCAGATAGAGCCAGAAGAAAGTAGTTTAGAATATCACACCTCAGTGACATTTCAGATTGACATGGAATTTTATGTTACAGAACACTGGGGACAGGGGAGGGTCAGCATTAATAACTTTTGTGCTGCTGTGACCTTAATACCAGGTAGAGACCATTTAAGGGAAGAAGGTATGCTGGTTAGTTTTGGTCAACTAGAGACACTTGGGAAGAGGAAACCTCAGTTGAGGAATTTCCTCCATTGGATTGGCCTGTGAGGCATTTCTTAATTGGTGGTTGATGCAGGAGGGCCCAGCTCACTGTGGAAGGTACCATTTCTGAGTAGATGGGCCTGGGCTGTATAAGAAAGGTAGCTGAGTAGACTGGAGAGACAGCTCAGTGGTTAAGAACACTGATTGTTCTTGCAGAAGACCCGGGTTCAAATCCCAGTACTCACATGGCAGCTAACAACTGTCTATAATTCCAGTCCCAGGGGATCCGACAGCCTCTTCTGACATGCATGGGCATTGCACAACACGGGTACACTTACCTACATGCAGGCAATACACACATAAAATAAATAAAATTAAAAAAAAAAAAAAAAGATAGCTGAGCAAGCCAGGGGAAGCGAGCCAGTAAGTGGTGTTCCTTCATGGTCAGCTTCAGTTCCTGCCTTAGCTTTCATCAATGGTGGACTGTGAGCTCTAAGCTGAAATAAACCCTTTCTTTCTCAAATTGCTTTTGGCCTGTGTTCTATCATAGCAACAAAAAGAAAACTAAGACAGAAGGCTTTATTTTAGCTCAGGGTTTTAGAGGGTTTCAAATACAGCAAAGTAGGGAAGACACATCAGAGCAGCTTAGTTCATGGTGATGGATAAGTGTGGTGTTGGCCATTTACATGACAGCAGATTAGGAATCAGAACCCAACAGGAGCCAGGGACTGAGTGTTTCCTTCAAAAGCCTGCCCTTAGTGACCAATTTTTTTTTTGCCAGCGAGTCCCCACCCCCCTAAAGGTTATACTTTCCAAAAAAGTACCACCATCTGGAAAACAAGCGTTCAGAACAGGAGCCTGTGGTGGACCTTTCAGTCCACAGCATGTCAGTCATGTACCTCCTCTTCATTTACCAACTTAATGAAAAAGCTATGCATTTGATCAAGCTGGCTAAAACAAGAATGTTCATTCAGGTGTCTGTCAACTTCCTCCAGGAAAAGTTAGGAAAAGGGGGTCCTGGGAGCAAGAAGCAGGGTTTTCCTGCGAGTTTGCTCATGAAAGCAAAATACAGCATGAGTGAGCCGGGTCGTGGTAGCTAAAGAACTGAGTGGCCATACCACACAGTGTGCCACACTGTCAGCCACCCAGATCCAAACAGTGGGGAACAACATGCTAGTTCAGAAACTGTCTCCCTGGGTCAGACTGAATTCCAGAGCAGAACCTGACTGAGCTAGGGATCTGTGGGAACTGGAGGTATAGGCACACCTTGTGATTTGCTTTGCTCAGGGTTTCGTGTGCCACTGTCCCATCACAACCATCTTGTCTCCACCCATATTCGCCCCTGTTTTGAGATTTGGGGAAAAGTCCTTTTTCCTCATCTTTCAGTATTTACTCTTGTCAGACATTTGTCCCTTTCTTTCTGTCATTGGCTTTGGCTGTTCCAGTGAAAACAGGTTTTGAGGAGAGAAGGAGGAAGAGAGGCAGGGGTGGGGTAAATCTCGTGTATTGTTGGAACAGGTATTTTATGACTTAGAGATGAACCCCTGTAAGTAGAAGACCTGTAGTTTGTGGTCCTCTCTCCTGCTGTAGTCTCTGTTGTGCTGAATAACGGTGATTCCAGCTCTTTGAAAACAGACTGAGGCCCCCACGTCTGAGGGTTGTGTCAGATAGTTGCCTCACCTTGCTTTGTTAGTGGTGCTGAGGGTGGATGAGGAAGTGCCTCAGCTTCTGGAAGCTAAACAATATGGATATCTGGCTTGATAGATGAGTCACATTTCTGCATCTCCCTCTGCCATTGGTCCATCTGTTGTAGGATCTGTTCTTTGACTCTGTTGATGTTTGGGGGTCTGAATATGCGAGTTGTAAGAATTCCTCCTTAAAAAAAAGAATTTCTCCTTTAAAATATGTGCTTTCAAATTCATTTATTACAACTGACTGGTAGCCAAATGCCTAAAATCAGTAGAGAGCCATACCCCTTTTAACTATGTTTGCACGCATGAATGCTTTCAGGACAAGGTTAATAGAGATTTGCTCAGCCCCTGTCCTGTGAAACTGCTGGTGGGGCCCCAATGAGGAGATGGACACTGAGGATTCTGGAAGGAGATAGGGAGCAAGAAGCAGAGGCAGGGATCCTACAGAGTGTGAAGGTGAGAAGATTCTCTGGAGATATTCAGAATGTCTGGAGACATTCAAATGCCAGAGGTAGACATGCTATAAGGCTCAATAGAACTGGTCATTAAAAAACAGAAGAGGGGCTGGAGAGATGGCTCAGCCATTAAAAGCACTGACTGCTCTTCCATAGAACCCAGGTTCTATTCCCAGCACCCACATGGCAGCTAACAGTCCCTCTTCTGGCCTCTGCCCGCTTTACATGACACAGGTGCACTTACATACATGTAGGCAATACACTGAGGGTTCTATTCCCAGCACCCACATGGCAGCTAACAGTCCCTCTTCTGGCCCGCTTTACATGACACAGGTGCACTTACATACATGTAGGCAATACACTGATACACATAAAATAAAAATAAATAAAAAAAAGCAGAAAGGACTGAAAGAAGGGGAGGTGTCCTTGAAGACTGGTCTTTAGGGGTTTGTACTTAAAAGTGAACATTTCTACAGGGACAGGGGAGGGGGGGACTGCTTTTCACTAATACAGACCTTGAGAGTAAGTTCATCTGCTTAACTGGGGCAGCTCTTGACATTGCCACAGCTGTTCCTGGGTACAGAATAAGAACATTCTAGAAGGGAGTTAAGCCCACATTTGCAGGGCATGATCCATGGGAGAAGGGAAGCAGCAGCTAGCTCTTTTCTTTAGCCATCTTGCCCTCAAACACCTTTTCCCCCTCTGGACAACACTGCTTTAAGCACTGACTTACTTTTGGTACTTTTCTGACTGTTGGGAAACCTGACAGAAACTTAAGGGAAGAAGGATTTATTTTAGCTCAGGGTTTCAGAGGGTTCAGTCCTTGGTTTCTCACCCCTGTGCTCTTGATGGATAGGTGGCAGCAGTGTGTGGAAGGGTAAAGAGGGTCAAAGACAATATACTCCAGTGACTAACTTCCTCCAGGTAAGTTCTACCTTCTGAAGTTTCCAGAAACTTCTGAAGTAGCACCACCAGGTGGTGACCAATAATTCAGCACACAAACCTGTGAGGGAAGCTTCATATCAAAGCATAGAAAATTCTATCAGTTGAACCCAGAACAAGCCATCATTAATGCCAATCCTTCCACTCACCTTTTGTCCCTCCCTCCCTTCTTCCCACAAAAGGATATTAAGTTCTTGAAGGATATGTTCCTGTCTATGTTGGGATCCTTTCCAGTGGTAGATCAACTCAGGGTCACTGTATACAGTCAGTTCTGCAGCCCTGCTTGGCAAAAAGTTACCCTGAGAGGACATTCCTATTAGAGGCGTCATGGATTTTCACAACCATTGCTGCCCTTATTGGAGAGATGAACTAATGCATTCTTACAAAGGAAACCATGTTTCTCCCTAATTATCACAAAGGCACCATAAGAGCTACTAGAGGTCCTGCATGTACTGCCTTCCTTGCTTTGTAATGGGTCAGATCTTACTAATGATTGAACACTGAACCAGTTGTTAGCAGGCGCCCTGCTGAGCACTTTCCATTCATGTTCATATTTATTCTTCACACAACATTAGAAGAGAGCGGTTTTCTCTGTTTGACCTTCCAGGGAATGATGGCTTGGTGGAGATTTTGGACTTTGCTCAAGGTTTTGCATCTAATAAGTGCTTTATCCAGGATGTACATCCATACTTCAAAGCTTAAGCTTTTAAAACAAATACTGTAGAACAGCAGCCAAATACCTGAGGCCCATCTGTATCCTCCTACCCCATGGGAGAAAAATACAGTATTAGAGACCTCCAGTCTTCTCTCTTCGTTTTTCTTCTCACTTTTTCTTCTTTTACTCTGTGTGTGTGTGTGTGTGTGTGTGTGTGTGTGTGTGCGCACCTGTGAAGACAGGACCAACCTCAGATGTCTTTTCTCAAGCACTGCCCTCTGTTTTGTTTTTGGTCACAGAATCTCATCAGAGACCTGAGACTCACCAATTAGGTTGGCCTGGCTAGTCAGTGAACCCTAGAGATCACCTTTCTCTACCTGCCCAGAGCCGGGATTCTGAGCACAGTCCTTCATGCTTGGCTTTTTTATATCAGTTTCAGGGACTGAACTCAGGTCTTCATGTTTGCGTGGCAAGTGCTTTACCCACTAAGCCATCTCCTCAGCCCCTAGTTTTCTTTTATTCTCCTGAGAGAATGAGATTGCATCTTTCAAAGGATAGCTATTTAAGGATCTAAACAATTCTCATAGTCTCTGACCCCTAAAGAGTGCTAATACAGATTGAGACCCTTTATCCAAAATGCTATCTGGGAGTATTTGAATTTCAGAATTTCTTTTTTTTGGTAGGGTGGGGGCTTTTAGAATACTTGCTTATGAAATATCTTGGGGAGAAGACAAAGTCAAAAATCACATCTCATTATGTAAGTGCTTATAATAAAATAAAATAAAGAGCTTATATGCACCTTATATGCACAGCCTGGGGTATTTATACAGTATCTTAATAATTTTTTGCATTAGAGTTTCATAATGTGAAACACCTCTAGAGGCTATGCCTCAACTCAAAAAGGTTTGCAATTGTAGCATTTTGGCTTTCAGATTTTTTTGGATTAAGGATACTCAGCCCCTGAGTGTTCTGCCTCTCTCCAAGGCACTGTTTAAATCAGTTCACGTGACCTAACCCATTTGAGCTTCTAGAGGCCTACTTTACTTCCACTTGACAGTTGAGGAAATTGACCACACAGGTACCCAGGGTCCCTGCATTTCAGCTGGGCAGGCTGCCAGCAGGTTCTCCACACACTGTCTTTCTGATATACCATTAGATGCTGGCTTCAATGAGAGTCCCATGTCCTACTTCTTCCTGGCTTGGAAGCAGCCTGGAGGAGGGGGCATTGTGAGGGCTGACTGCCACACTCAGACTGCACAGCATAATTGGGGTTGGAATGCATTCTCTTGCCTGCTCCTTGCCAGCCCTGTGGTTACTTCTTATTCTGATTTTCTTATTTCTGGGCCCTGGGGCTTGGCAAACAAGAGAGCTGGTTCATGCAGCTGCACAGGAGTGAGACGGACTTGCTCCCGTTAATGAGCATTAAACATCCTGAGCACTGTGTTTTCTCCACCCTTCCCCCACACCATCCTTTTGGATAAAGTTCAAACCATGTGGCCATGCCAGTGCCATGAGGCAGAGCTGCTGTACCACTTGTTCCTTGACTCATCCGCATTGTGCAAGGGATGAGAGCAGATGCTCCTTTCTCCCGGGCACAGACACCAAGCTGGCTGCTTCTAGCATGAGGGAAACACAGGTTTACTAAAATGGAAGTTTTGCTTTTATTAACTTTCTAATAAGTACTTGCATGGTTGGGCCATCTCCTTGTTGAGGTTTTCAGTCTGTTCACTGTTTGTTTTTATTTTGACACAGGGTCTTACTATGTAGCCCAGGCTGACCTCAAACTCCTGATCCTCCACGTGCCTCAGCCTCACCAGGTGTGTACCATTAACACCTAGCTTTAATTTCTCTTCCTTTTTTTTTTCCTTAATAAATCCAGTTTTGGGTTAGGAATCTAAAAGCATTAACATTCTGCAACAATACTGTTTAGATATGAATTGGGTCCCTACAAATTCCTATGTGAAAGTCTTAGACCCCAGTATTCTGAATAGGATGCTGTATGGACAGAGGGTCTGTCACTGCTCATATAATTCACTAAGAAGAGATCATTAAGATGAAATCATTCTAGTAGGGTGGTCGCTGGTATAAGACTAGTGTCTGGGGCTGGAGAGATGGCTCAGTGGTTAAGAACACTGACTGTTCTTGCAGAAGACCTGGGTTCAAATCCCAGAACCCACATGGCAGCTGACAACTGTTTGTAACTCCAGTTCCAGGGGATCCGACAGCCTCTTCTGTCTTCCTTGGGCATTGCACGACACGGGTGCACTTATCTACATGCAGGAGATACACATATATACATAAAATAAAAACAATAAACAAGGGGGCTGGAGAGATGACTCAGCGGTTAAGAGCACTGACTGCTCTTGCAGAGGACCCGGGTTCGATTCCCAGCACCTACATGGTGGCTACAAACCGTCCCTAACTCCAGTTCCAGGGGAATCCGAAGCCCTCTTCTGACCTCTGTCCGCAGCATTGCACAACACGGGTGCACTCACATACATGCAGGCAATACACTCGTAAAAATAATAAATAAAATGCTTTTAAAAAGTAAAAATATTTTTAAAAAGACTAGTGTCCTTTTTTTAAAGGAGAAACTTAAGAGTTATGTACACACGGGTAACACCATGTGAAGGCAAGATGATAAAACACAAGCCAAGGGGACACCAGAGACTGAGCGTGGCCATCAGAAGCCAGTAGCAAGGTGTGGACAGAGTCTTCCTCACAGCCCTTAGAAGATTGTCAGCCCTTTGATCTTGAAGCACAATTTCTGTTAAGTGATCTGGCTTTTGGGTTTTTGTTACAGTCATCCTAGCAAACTAATACAAGTACCCTCAACAAATAAAACAGCAACAATAAGAACATTAACTTGGCCAGATTTGATGAACCGGAGCCTCTCGTAGAAGCAGCCTTTCTTTTTTTTGGTTTCTGTTTGCTTCTCTTTCCAGCAACACAGCAGCAGACTACGTATGCTGAAAAGCCGCTAGTTTAAAAAGAAGGCAAGTTTCCAAGTGAACTGCTCCGTGGTAGTTTTTGACTGTTTTACATCATGTGCAAATCTAGATCCATCCTCCTTTCAATACCATTGAGCAGCGGACTCAGACCCCAGGAACTGGCTTTCCTATGCTAAACAAGGCAACTGGTGAACTTGGGTAAATTACAAGGTTTGATGCGCTTGGGATGTACCACTCTGTGGCACAGTACTTGCCTAGCATGCATCAGGCCCTAGGGTCAATTCCCAGTACTACAAAAAACAAAAACCAGCAACAAGGTTTGGCTATTGAAAAAAGCTACAGGAGAGAGAGAAGGAAGAAGGAAGGGAGGGAGAGAGGGAAGGAAAAAGAAGCTGGAGGAGGGGGAGAGAGAAAGAGAAAACCCTGGCAACTGAAACCTGGGATTCAATGCGTGTGTGCGTGTGTGTGTGTGTGTGTGTGTGTGTGTGTGTGTGTGTTTGTGTGTGGTGTGTGTATATGCCCAGACTTGAATTGCTTTGGTCTAAAGCCTTCACATGACTTGAGGAATTATAGAGATAATGATCGATTTTAAGTTTAGATTTTCTTAACCTTTTTTTTACCTTCTATTTACTGTGTATGAGTATGTGTATATCTGTGTGTATATCTGTGTATATGAGTGTGCTATGGCACTGGATTGGAGGTTTGAGGACAACTTGCCCCAGTCAATCCCCATGTGGATTCTGGGGATTGAACTTGGGTTGTCAGGTGTCAGGCTTGGTAACAGGCAACTTTACCTGCTGAACCATCTTGCATAGCCCTAATTTTACATTTTCTAAAGTTTATTATGCTTTTGAAGGTAATCAGTGACAAATACTTAGAGGGAAAGAGAGATGGAAGAGGAAAAAGAGGAAAAGAATGTTCGGCTTATTCAGTGACAAAATGTATTAAGCTGCCACTTGATTTGGCAGTTAGATGTGGATTTAGTCCTGAATTAGATAGAGGATTTATCCCGAAAACAATTTAATTACTAGTTACTGAGCATGAACTGACTTCTAGGCCACCGTTCTGAGCTTTTCAGAAGTTTCTCTTTTAGTCCCAGGAACTGGAAGCAATGGATACTCTGTTTTCTTCCTGTTGCAAAGGAAGAAGGGAAGAAAGAGAGTGGGTAAGTGGTGCCTAGGGTAGAGATGCTGGCATTCAGATGCTCACTGGCATATTCCAATTCCAGACATTCTCTATGTCCCCTAAGCAACACAGCTTTAGCCAAGTTTTTTACAAGGAAACCAACCCTTGCCTAGCAACATTCTGAAGGTGTCAACACAACTGTGCTGCCCTCCCCCGCTTGCACCACTTTAAGGTCAGGTTGAGAGCCCGGCCCTTGAGCCAGTTCCAGGAAGCCTGCAGCTGCTTGCTGCACAGCGTGGAACCCTTGGCCCTGATTTCCTGCAGGAAGTTCTCAAACCCTGATCACATGAACTCTGACAAGTGTGTGAAATCACTTTCTGTTAAACTTTCACATTTTAGTTGCTAAGATTGGTGTGGGACAATAGTCTATAACGATATTACAAGCAAATGGATGCTCACATAATCAATACCTACTACTTAACATCGAATTTGGTCTCTCATATACGGAAGCAGTGTTTGGCTGCTTATAGACTCCAAGTCATTATTTATTTATTTTTTGAGACATGCAGTCTAAGGCTGGGCTTGAACTCTTATTTCCTGCCTCCTCCTCCCTGGTTCTGGGGTTATAAGTGTGTGCCAGCACATCCAGTTACAAAAAATGTTATGTCTTTTATTTTATGTGCATGAGTGTTTTGCCTATATGTATGTAAGTGCATCACAATTCTAGATGGTTGTTAGCTGTCATGTAGGTGCTGGGAACTGAACCCCGGTCCTCTGGAGACCAGCCAGTGCTCTTAAGTGCTGAGCAGTTAAGACTCCACCATACCCAGTTTATGAAGTGCTGGGGATTGAACTCTGGGCCACAAACATACTAGGTAGGCACTCTGTCAGCTGAGCTATATTCTCAGCCCAGGATCTGAGTTTAAAACAACACACTGGTTAGCATTTAGGAGGTAACTCCTGTAAAATATTGATTTGTCAAAACCCACTATGATGGATTCCCTTAGACCAAAAACCAAAGTAGTTTAGCTTTAAAAATATATAGTAACGCTGGAATAGTCTTTGGGAAGCTTGTCTCCAGGGACTTGGAGATGTATGAACACATTTTATGGAGCCAGGGAGCCAGACAGATATCTTTTCAAAATTAGTCTGAGATTTTTTTGGGGGGATAAAAGTGTACCCCATTAAATTCCCGAGTCAACTTTTTCTTTCCTTCATTGTCATCCATCTCTTTCTCATGGCTTCTAATTTGTGTTGGGCCTTTTTCCATTTCTAGTATTACTTCCCTCCTACCCCTCTCTGACAGGAGGCAGACGTAGGTAGGTGGCAGTTTCCTGACTGGCATAGGAGTGTGATCACATGGATACCCACTTGCAAGATGAGACCATGTATGGACTGTAGATCTAGTGTAGTTTGTGTTTAGAGGCACTTTCTTTTGAGAAGTGCTCAGACTTGCCCCTTCCTCTGCTAGAGAAACCGCAGGTGGAAAACTGGAGGGAGACAGGGGCCTCTGCCGTTGTTCTGTCTCATTCCCCAAGGGAACTGGGAAAGCCAGAGGGGAGCGGACTTCATGTTCTTGAGACAGGAAGCATTTACTATCATGTGCAGTTACCTTAAAAAATTTTTTTGTTTATGTTTTTGAGACAGGGTCTCCCTGTAGCCCCAACTGGCCTGGAACTTGCTATGTAGACCAGGCTGGCCTCGAACTCACAGAGATCCACCTGCCTCTGCCTCCCAAGGTGATGGGATTAAAGGCATAGGCTACCACGTCCAGCTAAATTTTTTTAAAAATAATGGAATTGTAGTAGAATACATTCAGTGTGTGTCTTATCAAAACATTACCTATTGCCATAGATGTTTGAGTCTCTGTCCTTCTACTAAGAGGTGAGAGAGAATAGAGTTATCTCCATACAGTTAATATTATACATGTAAAAATCCGAGCCTTAAGGCACATTATCCTAAATTTATTTCTCTTATAAAATGACATATTTGTGTACTTGTTTCTTTGTGCTTCTGTAGGGGTGTGGTGGTGGGGTGTCTGTATATGTTTGTGTATGGATGCATTTGCGTGCCCATGTTTGTGGTGGTCAGAGATCAACCTTGGCTGTCATTCCTCAGGTGCCAACCAGTTTGTTTTATTGACCCAGGATCTCTCATTTGCTTTGAAGCTCACCAATTAGGCTAGGCTGGCTGGCTAACAAGCCTCATCCCCAGTGGTAGGATCACAAATCTTTGCAGTTAAAGTAGTGTGGCCATATGTTCCCGTTTGTCTGAGAAGGTGCTGGTTTAAGAGTTTTGTTCTTATATAATCAATAACATTCTTTTTACTTTAAAAAGCATCTCATAGCTGCAGAAATGGCTCAGTGGGTAAAGGTACTAGCTGCCAACCCTTAACAACTTGAATTTGATCCCTGAGATTCACATAGTGGAAGTAGAAAACTGACTTTTACAGTTTTTCCTCTGACCCCCAAAGGGACACTGTGGCACAAATGCAAATAAATTAAATAAATTAATTAATTAAAAAAAATTTAAAATGTTTAGAAAAGCATCCTGGTTGGGTAATAAATAATAATATGATACTTAACAAAACTCCTGCAAACTATTGTAAGGTAGCTAAGACCATTAGAAGTTCTGCTACACCTTTCCTGTAGCATATGATTAACAAGAGGGAGATTTAAGATTGTTGTTCAGAAGCCTAACTATTTAAACTGCGAAATACTGGGATTCTAGGTGTAGATCACCATGTCTTCTACTCATATATTTTATTTTAGCTTTTAAACTTTGTAAGATAGTCTTATTTCATTGAATTTTTCTATTGCTTTTTGCACGTGATGCTATTTTTCAGTTCCTGGCCTTCCTCTTCCAGTCCCAGAGCCTTGACGTAGCCTTCCTTTTCCATCTCTAGAGTCTTGCTCGGGCCTCCAGGAAATGGGGTGGCAGTAGAAGTAGAGTCTTGTACCTGGGTTGAGTGATGGGCAGGGGCTGGATGGGAGAGAGAGCAATGAGTGAGAGAAGAGTTGGGGACAATTTCCAGGTTCCTGGCTGGGTTGACTGGATGGTGAGAACCCAGTCACCAGACCTGGAAATGTGTACTAAGACCCTAGAGCTAGGGCTGGGGAGATGGCTCAGTGAGTGAGAACACTTGGTACACAAACATGAGAACCTGAGTTTAAATCTCCAGCACTTACATAAAAACCCAAGGGTGGTTTCCCATGCAGATATAACCCCAACCCTTTGGGAAGTGGAGGCAATTGAAACACTGGAGCTTACTGGCTGTGAAGCCTAGCTCTAGGTTCAGTGGGAGATTCTGTCTCAAGAGAATAAGGCAGAGTGCTAGAGCAGGACACCTGACATCCCCCTCTGGTCTCTAAAGTCAGACCTACAAACATACATGCACTGCATATACACACAAGCACACATAAAAAGAAACCAAACCAACCAAACCAAACCAACTCCAGAAGTTGGGAGCGTGAGGATGATGGTGATTAATTTTGTATAATGACAGTGAGTGTTGGTTATCTATGAACTATCTAGGGAGATACACTGATAATAGAGAATCAGGATTTGGGGAGAGGAATGGGATGGCGAGAGGCATTTGGGAAACACTGACTTACAGAGGAGAAAAGTGTATATACATAATTAGGAATTACTGGACACCAAAAAGAAGCAGGAGAATAACAGTCCAAATAAGTAGCCTAAGTAGTAAGTGCTTCTAGGGTCAGGAAAAGAGAGGATCTAAAATTCACATGACGCTTGGTCTCTGCCTGAGGAGTTGGAGTCATCAGTACATAATGACTGGAGATCTCTCCCACCCTCTGTGCTCTGTTTCCCTCCCTCACCCCTCACTTACCACCTACTGTCAAGGTTTGCAGGCTGTCTTGGCAATGCTTCCTGTCCCTTACCAACCCCACTTTCCTGGAATTTAAGTTAAAACTGGTATTTCAGTTGGACCATCTTGCTCTCTATGTTATCCCTTCATTGTATGGTTTGGTAATTTTGTCTTGAACAGCAATTTGGAGGTATGACTTTCATGGTAAATACCATGAAACATCCATTAAGTTCAGTGTCTTTTAATAAGTTTACACAGTTTTGTGTCTATCACCACAATTCCTTGTCACAGCATTGTATCACCCTGGCATTCTCTCATGCCTGTCGGTAGCTATCAACCTAGATTGTATTTTTAAATGCTTGCCTAATTATGTCTCTCCTTTGTGGAATAGTCAGTCTGCCTCCAACCAATTGAAGGCTTCCTTGTAAGAAAGAATAATATTGTACAGTAGTGTCTTCCGATGTTTTAGAAGCCTTGCTGTCTCCAACCACACAACACTTCTTTCTTCCTCTCATAGTGAGGGCCAGGCAAAAAGTGGGTGTGACCTCTAAAGCCTGGAAGTAAGGAGACCTCAAAGGGCTTGTGGGAGGAGACCTGTGCAGTGCCATCCAAGTGTCACCAGTTGGCCTCACTTCCCTTTCATGGCTCATGATTTTTCTTGCACTTGCTGTTTTTAATCCAGAAAAGCATTGTTTAATTATTTTTGAAACAAAAAGTTACTTTATTTTCAAATTTAATGCTTTTTTAAAAAAATTGTTTTCATTGAATTTTTGTGTATTTTATACAAAACATCTCGATCAATCTTAATTATATTTATACCCCCTTCCCCACTGGCACCCTTCCATGCCCCCCCCCGCCCCGAATTCATACATTCTGTCATCTGTGTGTTAAGGTCTGTTGTGTCAAGCTAGTGTCCCCAGACATTCCACAGTGCAAGTTCATCTACTGAGGTGTAGTCAGACTATCTAGAGTCCCTCACTTTAAAAAGATCTGTTCTTCCTCACCCAGCAGTAATCAGTTGCCAATATTTCTTCAGCTAAGATTGGGGTCTGCTGTCCATTTCCTCAGTTCTATGCTGGTTTTTCGTCTGCTTGAGTTTGCATGGGACTTGTGTATGCTGACACCATTGCTGTGGATTCACATGACCAGGTTTCCAGGAGCTCGTAGGACTCTGTTTCCATATGGTCTTGCACCTCCTCCCTGGCTCTTACAGTCTTTCCACCCTTTCTTCCACAATGCTCCCCAAGCCCTGGGTGGGTGAATTTTAATATAGGAGTCCTGTCCAAGGACCAGCATTCTGCTTTGGCCATTTGTGACCTTTTGTGTTTCTGGCCCTCTGTTGCATGAGGGAGCTTCATTTATGAGAACTGAGAGTTTCATTAGTGTCTTCTACATAACCAAATATACATGGCTGGAGAGGTCATAGATCTTAGAGAAAACCCCAAGACTGTCACATCCCCAGACTAATGTAGTTTCTTACTATGTGCAAAATATGTATCCTTATATTTACAGATAAATATCCCAGTCACCACTCATCAAAGAAGCTTCTTCTGCACCAAATGGAAGTTGTATTATCAAGTTGTATTACCAAGTACCACAACTAGTCATACACAGACATGTTTACAATGCAACCTATACAACTAAGGTTCATGGAGCACAGAACGGGGTAAAGAGCATTATTTAAATTTTACAAGATGTCACTATCTCTCTTGCCAACTCCCTTTGTTGTTCTGTTTTCCTTGCTAAGTCCTGGTACAGGGAAATCGGTGTCTTCTCCGAAGCATGTGGCGAGGCAATTTCCTTCAGTCATCACAGAGGAGATGTGTAGACTTCGTCTTGCACCCAAATAGAGGCACATTTGCAGTTCTTGAAGAGGGCAAGAACTGGGCCAGGTTGTGAAACTGGGTGCTTACAGAGAACTGCTCTCTCTTCAGATCATAGGTCATAAGGCAAGGCACCCTTACAGTTATCTTTATCCATCTGGAAGTGTTAAAAGGACCAGATTGGATCAGCTGTGATCACACATTTGAAAAGTTTTAGGTGGAGTTTGATCAAATATGGAGAAAAGTTTGATTCAGGTCTTTAAAAGAAATTAAGTGTAATAATGAAGATTTAGTCTTGATTAATATTGAATTTAAAAAATCTTGATGCATTAAGTAATAGTGTACTCAAAATTTAAAAGATGCTTTTGATATTTAGAAGCAGCATCTGACTAATATTTTTGTAATAACATTGAAAGAGCAGTAATATCAGGGCTCCAAACTTAAGTCAGTGATCAAATTAAACTGAAGACAAAATTTCCTTTACTCAATAATTGGGGCTATTTAGAAATATAGTTCCCAACACATTTTCTTAAACACTTACATTGTATCTTTGAATTTGATATATTTAATTTCAAAGTGTATTATTATTATTTTAATTTTATTTATTATTTTTATTTTATGTATATGCATATATTGCCTGCATGTAGGTAAATGCAGCTGTGTCGTGCAATGCCTGCGGAGGTCAGAAGAGGCTGTCAGATCCCCAGGGACTAGAGTTACGGACAATTGTTAGCTACCATGTGGGTGCTGGGATTTGAACCTGGGTCTTCTGCAAGAACAACCAGTGTTCTTAACCACTGAACCATCTCTCCAGCCCTGAAAAATGTATTATTATTTTTAATGGAGCTAGATACACATAACATAAAATTTCTGTTGTAACATTTTTATTTAAGTGCCTGGTTCTGTGAAATTGAATACACTAGAGAGGGATTTTCATCACCATCCTGCATCTCCATAACATTCTTCATCTTATAAAACTGAAACTCTCTTCCCATTATACAACAGTTTCCCATTCCCCCTTCCTCAGTCCCTGGCAGCCATTACTCTGCTATTGGTCTTGTGATTTTGACTATTTTGAGTACTTCATGTAAGGGTATCATACAGTGTTCATATTGCTATGACTAACATTTCATTTAGCATAGTGCCCTTAAGATTCATCTGTGTTGTAACATATAAACATTTCCTTCCTTTTGGATGCTGAATACTCTTTCACTGTATGGATACACTTCATTTTGTGCATACACTGATGGACAGGTCACTCTTACACTTTAGCTGTGAGGAATAATACCGCTCTGGACATTGGTGTAGAACTACCTCTTTCATACCTTGTATTCAGTTCTTTAGGGTATATATTCAGAAGTGGAATTGCTGGATCATATTGTAGTTCTATTTTTAATTTTTTAAGGAGTTGCCATACTGTTTACCATAGCAACTGTGCAGTTGTTCATTCCTACCAGCCATTCACAATGGCATTGATTTTTCCACACCACTGACAACACCTGTTCTTCCTTCTTTTCTCCCTCCCTCCCCCTCCCCTTCTCCCTCCCTGTCTCCCTCCTTCCCTTCCTCTCTTCCTCCCTTTCTCCTTCCCTTTTTCCCTCCCTCCCTCCCTCTCTTCCTCCCTTCCTCTTTTTTGATAGCCTTCCCAATGGTTATGAGAGGCATTTTGTTATAGTTTTGATCTGTATTTATTTTTTTCCAGAGACATGTTTATTTTATTATTATTTTTAAAATAACTAATTCATTGAGAATTTCATGCATGCATATAAGGTGTTTTGATCAAATCCATGCCCACTCCCTCCCCTCCAACTCCTCCCATATCTCCCCAACACTTTTTTCTGATAACTTCATGTACTCTTTCTTCTTCTTTGATTTATTTGTTTTTTTTTTTTTTAAATGGGGCTTTTGGCTACTCTAATATTCCCCTCTCTCAAGAGGTAACCCTGAAATCTTTTAAGGATTAGATAAAAGCTCCCAAATATTTTTGACATTTTTGGCTTTTGGAACAGAGTATGCTGCTAAGAGGTCCAAGGACACTGTGAATTTTAGCCAAGAACGTGGCTACTTTTCTGGGGTCTTTTTACCCTAACTACCTAGTGAATTCCTACCTCCTATTCTTATCACACCATCCTCTGAAGAGGTTACCCAAATTGCCAATAGGGAATAGGGACACAGACCCCTCTGGCTTCTTCCAGGGTGAAAAGGGACGCAGGTGAGGCAATTGGAGTACCCCTTCAGTGGGTCTATCTAAAAGACTCCCAAACTGCATAACTCTTATCTCTAGTGGAAAAAGAAAGTTCTTGAATCATGACTAGGAGATGTGAAGGAGAAGTAAAAATTAGCATTACAAGTTCTAGACAGGGAACTAGAAAAAAGTCAGAACAGGGCAATTTTCAACTGTTCATATGAGAGTCCATTGGAATTTCTTGACAAGGGCTTCCAAAAGCATCCCTCTATTGGGTTCTGCCTGGTTTTTCTTTTGCTTCCAAGGCTGGACTCTAGAGTGATGGATTCAGGATTTGCTTTCAGGTATTTTGATAGCTGTTGGAATGGTTAGAATGTGTCAGTTCCCTCAAAGGCTTCTAGGTAGGGGAGAAAACAAATTTATCCATCATTTTAGACCAATAGCTGGTTGTCTCCTTTAGCTGCAGGTGGGCACTACAGTATTGGAGACCAAGATTTGAAGTCTTACATCTGAGCAGCACTTTCTGGTTAGGAACAAAATCATCTATGAGAAATAATTATCTAAATAACTTTTTAAAAAATTTTAATTTAATTTAATTTAATTATTTTATTTTATGGGTATTTGTGTGTTGCCTGTATATAGGTAAGTGCACCCGGGTCATGCAATGCCTGCAGAGGTCAGAAGAGGCTGTCGGATCCCCTGGGGCTGGAGTTATAGACAGTTGTTAGCTGCCATGCGGGTGCTGGGATACCAACCCGGGTCTTCTGCAAGAACAACCAGTATTCTTAACCACAGAGCCATCTCTCCAGCCTAAATAACTTTTTATATAGACTTAAGCCTAATGTGTGGAAAGTGTAATCCCTTGAACTCTTAAAAGAAATATACTGATGACTTTACTCTTTGGTTACACTTTCCTTTTGGGTGTTTAAGATCATGCAGTTGGCCCAAATAAATCAATTTACTTATCTATTTATTTTTATTATGTTTAATTTATGTGTACAGGTGTATTGCCTGCATGTAGGTAAGTGCACCTGTGTTGTGCAATGCCCGCGGAGGTCAGAAGAGGCTGTTGGATCCCCTGGAACTGGAGTTAAGGACAGTTGTTAGCTACCATGTGGGTGCTGGGATTCGAACCCAGGTCTTCTGCAAGAACAACCAGTGTTCTTAACCTCTGAGCCATATCTCCAGCCCCTAAATCAATTTATTTTTATACTTAAGGTCATTTGAGAATTTGTTTCTCAGGGGTCACATGGGCTTGGGAGGAGCTCCTGGCTCCTTTCTTTTACCAGTACCATCTGTGTGAAGATAAGTCAAAGGTCCAGCTGAACCGTGTCTGGCTTCACTTGGAAGCATAAATGAGATGTTTTCTCTGAGTTGACCCTCCTCTTTTAGACTGG
This sequence comes from Nannospalax galili, assembly GCF_000622305.1. NCBI lineage: Eukaryota > Metazoa > Chordata > Mammalia > Rodentia > Spalacidae > Nannospalax > Nannospalax galili. The sequence continues at coordinate 1,155,273 of NW_008355790.1, forward strand.
ATACTGGTTCTAGTCCATCTTGTGGGGTCTCCATGTCTTCCTTGAACAAGAGGACAGGTGACTCACCACAGTTACCAGACATTTTGAGAGATGTTCCATAGTCCCCTGGAACTTAATCGACATTGGAGATCAAGGGGCAAAAACTGTCCTTTAAGTCCCTCTGACCACATTAGTATAGGCCTCAAACATGGCTGTTAAACATCCAATAAGGTTAGTTCCACCAGTCTGGTACTTTTAATTATCATGTACTATGTAGATAAGTCTTGGTTAAAAAAACAAAGGCCAGCCTGGTCTACCTAGTGAATTCCAGGACAGCTGGGAGCTACAGGGAGACCTTGTCTCAAAAAGAACAAAAAAAAAAAAAAAAAAAAAAGCCTGGCGGTTCAACCTCACTGATTTTAGCTGTCTCTCCTTTGAGGGCCCTCTCTGGTTCCTCTCAGTTTGGGGAGGCAAGTACTGGCCTTTAGAAGTCAGTGGACCTCGGACAAGTTTGTCTCGTCCTTTATATATCATAGAAAATATACAGAGACCTTCATCACTTGCTTAGGCTTTCTCATTTTTTCAGTTTATTTTGGAAAATATCTCCATTCCCATATCCTTTTAACATCTTTTACATTCTCATTTTCATTTTCAAATGAGACCTAATAACATTAACCAATAAATTTTCCATTTCTTGTGAGAATTCTTTTCCTGGGGATACTAAGCAATGCTTATTCCCTTTTAAGGTTCTAGTGTCAAACCAATGTTTGATTAAACTATTCACTGGAGAACCCACAAATTTACTGAGCTTACTGAGATAACTGAGGGATTGCTGAAGTATATGCATGACCTGAGGGTATGCACACTGGATAGCCTTTACCCAGCATGGGTCATGCTTTCTCTTCCTAGGCTTACCCAGATTGTATACTTTAGCTCTGCCCAAATCTAGGAAGCCATGTGTGCTTAGGGCCAAATTACATACAGTTGGTTGGGAAGAGTGGCTGGATAATTCAGTGAGGGCCCAATGACCCTCCTTGGCCCTCTTTTAATGAATGAGCACAACTGTCAACCAGCCCAATTGTGATGATGTTTAGTGATCAGGCTCAGCTGAAGTCGTGAGGATGGTAGTTATTTCATGCAGAAGGGACTGCTGTATAGCATCATCTTATTAAAAGGGCCTAGAGTTTAAAACGATTTGGTGCTAGGATCTACATATGAGGGAGAACATATGTTGTTTGTTTTTCTGAGTCTGTTACTTCACTTAGTATAACAGTTTCTAGACCCATCCATTTACCTGCAAATTTCATTATTTCATCTTTCTTTACTGCTGAATAGAACTCCACTGTGTAAATATACCACAATTTTGTTAACCACTCATCAGTTAAGGGACACTTAGTTTGTTTCCATCTCTTAGTTATTTTGAAAAGAGCACAAATATGGTTGTACGAGTGTCTCTACAGTAGGATGAGTCCTTTGGGCATATGCCAAGGAGTGGCATAACTGGGTCACATGGTAGGTTCATTTTTAGTTTTTTAAGAGTTCTCCACACTGTTTTCCATAGAGGTTGCAGGAGTTTACAATCCCACCAGCAGTTAATGAGCATTCCCCTTTCTCCACATCCTCACCAGCATTTGGTATCCTTTGTTCTCTTCGTCCTAGCCAGTCTGATTAGGGTACGGTGACACCTTACTGTTGGAGAAAGTGCAGCCTGAAGAACCTGTGCATGCGAGCCGCAAACACGCCAAAAACATCTGGCTGAGTCTAACCTGTTTTCTGCCAAAGGACATGGAGATGGCTTATGCAAGATGGCTCAATGGAGAGAGTCAATGAGGATCAGACATGCTCAGAGAAAGCCTACTGGGGCCAATGGGACACCAGAAGGGAGATTATAAGGGATCCCCATATCCACAATAAATGAGTCTGCAGCTGCTCACACTGCCTGCTTCTCACCTGACTCGTTTTGTTGTACAGAAGCTTTTTAGTTTAATGAGGCCCCACTTGTTGATTGCTTACCTTAATTTCCAAGCAACTCAGTCCAATTTAGAAAATCCTTTCCTACACCTATGTCTTGTAAGTTACTGCCAATATTTTCTTCTAATAGTTTCAGAGTTTCCAGTTTCACATTGAGGTCTTTGATCTATCTGGAGTTGACTTTTGTGCAAGCTGAAGGCTAAGGATCTAATTTCATTCTTCTACAGGTAGAGATCCAGTTTCAGTTCTGCCAGCACCATTTGTTGAAGATGCTGTCTTTCCTCCATTGTGTGTTCTTGGCACCTTTGTCAAATATTAGGTGGCTGAAATTGCATGTACTCGAGTTTGGATCTTCAATGATGTTCCATTAATCTATATTTCTATTTTTGTGTCAGTACCATGCTGTTTTTAAGACTATAGCTCTGTAGTATACTTTGAGATCTGGTATAGTAATCCCCCCAGTGTTGTTCTTTGTGCTAGGGTTGCTTTGGCTATCCAGGGTCTTTTGGGCTTCCATATGAAATTAAGGATGGTTTTTCTAATTCTGTGAAATATGTCATGGGGATTTTGATTAGGATTGCATTGAATTTATATGTTGCTTTTGGTAGGATGATCATTTTCACAATATTAATTCTTCCAATCCA